>NC_084622.1:2581278-2591278 GCF_033978795.1 Nerophis ophidion
ATTTTTTTAATCCCGGGGTCAAAAAGTTTAGGGAGCCCTGGTGTACAGTGCTCAATGACCTAGGTCCAAAACAGCCACAACGGTATGACACTGAGCCGCACAGATCACCACACACCACTGAGGCCGTGCAGAAATGATGTCTGTAAATTCAAAGTTTTGGCCACTCTATGTGGTTTGGATTTGATCATGTTTTATTATTTCAACCCATTAAAGGGTTCAGCGAAGAGTACAATCTTAAAAATAGATTTAATCGATTAATGGTTGCAGCCTTAGCTCTTGTTATCAATAATCTAGCAACAGCATGAGGTGTGTATCTTGTCAGGGGTCTGCATTTCGGCCTACTTATCAAATATAATTGGGGTCTTTGTCAATGATTGTTCAATTCCTTTTCAGCACCTTCAAAGGTTCTAGGTAGTTCCTCGGGCCGAGAGGTCAACAAACTGTGTTTCGGGAGATTGTGCTGACAGAGACGGGTGGACCTTTGTCGGTCAGGAACTCAGGATGACCAAAAAGGTAAACATAGAGTTCCCTCGGTCAGACTGCAGCAAATAAACACATTCCTTATCCAGAAAGGAATGTTTCCCATTGGCGGACTACATGTACACATGTTCCCGGGGGGACACTTTCTATGTGAGCGCTGATCATGTAACTGATGCCATGTCTACCCTCTGCCTGTCAACTCGCTCACAACACATGTGAGAGCAACATGGCCTCACATTGCCTCCACAAAGACTTCAAGAGAAAACATTTCTCTTTGCTTTCAAGCTCTTCACTTATTGTGAAAAATATGTATCTTGGTTTGCTTTGGTCAGGACGTACACATCATAAATGATTAAGGTTTTACTACTTACGTATAAAATACTGCACGGTCTAGCTCCAGCCTATCTTGCCGATTGTATTGTACCATATGTCCCGGCAAGAAATCTGCCTTCAAAAGACTCCGGCTTATTAGTGATTCCTAGAGCCCAAAAAAAGTCTGCGGGCTATAGAGCATTTTCCGTTCGGGCTCCAGTACTCTGGAATGCCCTCCCGGTGACAGTTCGAGATGCTACCTCAGTAGAAGCATTTAAGTCTCACCTTAAAACTCATCTGTATACTCTAGCCTTTAAATAGACCTCCTTTTTAGACCAGTTGATCTGCCGCTTCTTTTCTTTCTCCTATGTCCCCCCCTCCCTTGTGGAGGGGGTCCGGTCCGATGACCATGGATGAAGTACTGGCTGTCCAGAGTCGAGACCCAGGATGGACCGCTCGTCGGGACCCAGGATGGACCGCTCGCCTGTATCGGTTGGGGACATCTCTACGCTGCTGATCCGCCTCCGCTTGAGATGGTTTCCTGTGGACGGGACTCTCGCTGCTGTCTTGGATCCGCTTTGAACTGAACTCTCGCGGCTGTGTTGGAGCCACTATGGATTGAACTTTCACAGTATCATGTTAGACCCGCTCGACATCCATTGCTTTCGGTCCCCTAGAGGGGGAGTTTGCCCACATCTGAGGTCCTCTCCAAGGTTTCTCATAGTCAGCATTGTCACTGGCGTCCCACTGGATGTGAATTCTCCCTGCCCACTGGGTGTGAGTTTTCCTTGCCCTTTTGTGGGTTCTTCCGAGGATGTTGTAGTCGTAATGATTTGTGCAGTCCTTTGAGACATTTGTGATTTGGGGCTATATAAATAAACATTGATTGATTGATTGATTATATTTACACATTGGTTTTTACAACCTGGCAATGGAGTGTCAGTGCAACACATGCTTCACATCTCACACACTCACTAACCACAACATCATGCACTTATGCCGAGTACAAAGACAGATAAGATAACAAAGATAGGTAGATACAAAAGCCAAAACCAGTGAAGTATGCACGTAGTGTAAAACGTAAATAAAAACATAATACAATGATTTGCAAATCCTTTTCAACTTATATTCAATTGAATAAACTGCAAAGACAAGATATTTAACATTCGAACTGATACACTGTTATTTTTTGCAAATATTAGCTCATTTGGAACAATGCCTGCAACATGTTGGCACAAGTGGCAAAATAGACTGAGAAAGTTGAGGACTGCTCATCAAACACTTATTTGGAACATCTCACAGGTGAACAGGTGAGTGCTATGATTGGGTAAAAAAGCAGCTTCCATGACATCTGTGAAGGCACCATTAATGATGAAAGGCACATACAGGTTTTGGAGCAACATATGTTGTCATCCAAGCTAGGTCTTTTTCAAGGACGCCCCTGCTTATTTCACCAAGACAATGCCAAGCCATATTCTGCACGTGTTGTAACAGCATGGCTTCGTAGTAAAAGAGTGCAGGTACTAGACTTGCCTGTCCGTAGTCCAGACCTGTCTTCCATTGAAAATGTGTGGCGCATTATGAAGCGTAAAATACCACAGCGGAGACTGTTAAACAACTTAAGCTGTACATCAAGCAAGGATCCGAAAGAATTCCACCTGAAAAGCTTCAAAAATTGGTCTCCAAACATTTACTTAGTGTTGTTAAAAGGAAAGGCCATGTAACACAGTGGTAAAAATGCTCCTGTGCCAACTTTTTTGCAACGTGTTGCTGCCGTTAAATTCTACAAACAAGTTAATGATTATTTAAAAACAAATAATCGTCCTAATAATAAAAAAAAGTTTCTAAGTTGTAGCATTAAATATCTTGTCTTTGCAGTCTATTCATTTGAGTAGAAATTCGAAAGGATTTGCAAATCATTGTATTTTTTTATTTATTTACCATTTACACAACATGCCAATTTCACTGGTTTTGGGTTTTGTAGATGAATGGACATATAAAAAGTAGGAATCCCTTAAAAAAATTAAAATATTCAACACTTAATGTCAAATATGGCATCAACACAACCATATACATACATCACTGTAAAATACAGCTATAATAATAATTAAAGCTGCAAGCAGCGTTGGTCGGGCCCGCCTTTGGCTGCTGCCCCCGCGACCCAAACCCGGATAAGCGGGAGAAGCATGGATAGTAGCTACTATTATTATAGGGTATTGTGTGTAGAATTTTCAGGACAAAAAATATTTAATTCCATTTCACATTGTCATTGTCTACTGTTAGTCTTAAGTGGACCAATACTTTTGTCCAGTGGAAGCCATAAGTGTCCCAATACTTTTGTCCAGTGGTAGTAGCCATCTAGAGACAACACCAGCGCAGCAGCATCAGCGCAGAGGTTCTTTGAAGGGTCATAAAATCAAAACTGGAGCAGTAATCACAACTCTTTCAATAACTTTTAATCAGAAGGGTTCAAACTCTCTCCTGTGCGAGTTTGAAGCCGAAACGACAGACGCGCTCAGAGGAGATAATGTTTGAAGAAAGGTGACGGGTTTTTAGAAAACTTTTGTTTTGAAGGGGTAATTGCCAACTTCCTGTGGATTTTTGCTGAAGGACGTCAATTAGTAAAATGTAGGTCTAAGTGAGACCTACATAGAAGTTTTTGTTTCATGTGTTTCCGACATTCCTACCGGAAGTTACAAGCAGTTTTTTCTGTGTTAACTTTTAATCAGAAGGGTTCAAACTCTCTCCTGTGCGAGTTTGAAGACGAAACGACAGACGCGCTCAGAGGAGATAATGTTTGAAGAAAGGTAACGGGTTTTTACAAAACTTTTGTTTTGAAGGGGTAATTGCCAACTTTCTGTGGATTTTTGCTGAAGGATGTCAATTAGTAAAATGTAGGTCTAAGTGAGACCTACATAGAAGTTTTTGTTTCATGTGTTTCCGACATTCCTACCGGAAGTTACTAGCAGTTTTGTCTGTGTTTTCTTCCCAGGAGCAGTTTTTTCTGTGTTTTATTCAAAAATTGTGCTAGAGCGCAATTTTTAAGTTTTTTTTTTTTTTTTTTTTTTAGATTGCAATTTTTGCCAGACCTGATGTGTGTGCCAAGTTTGGTGAGTTTTGAAGCATTTTAAGGGGGTGAAATTATAGCGCAAAGAGACAAAAAGTGCATTTTTTTAGGCAAATTTTGCTTTGAAGGGATTTTAACGAAATTTGTGTTGATTTTTGCCCTAGAAGGTATCATTATGAAATGTAGGTCTAAGTCGACCCTACATAGAGGTTTTCGTTTCATGTCTCTACGACATTCCTAACAGAAGTTACAAGCAGTCTGTTTTTTTTTTCCTATGGGGCGCTAGAGAGCAATTTTAATTTTTGGGGTTTGGTTCTTTAATATGTTGGGAAGGTTTGCCGGACCGATGTGTGTGTCAAATTTGGTGAGTTCTGAAGCATGCTAAGGGGGTCAAATTACAGCGCATAAGTGCGGAATAATAATAAGAAAGAAAGAAAGAAAGAATAAAACGCACGAAATTCAATAGTCCTTTTACAATGGGCCATGCGGGCCCTAATTATTGTTAAACTTATCCCTTCAAGATATTTATTTTCTTAATGTAGCCAGGAATCCCAATACTTTTGTCCACATTGTATTTTGTTCACCATATTATGAGACATTGGCAACATTGGAAATGAAAATAAGCAAATCATATAAGTGAGTGTTGACCATTGTATTAAAAACATAAGAAACGTTAGATAGGGTAACGCCCATATATGGTCATGGATTCTTCCATGATCACTTTGAAGCAAGAGTTCATCCACTCAGTTGATTTTTGTCAATGTCTATTTGACAAGTGTTGTGTAACAGCATCATGGACACATGGAAGCCTTCTCCATGAATCACAGTCAACATTGGAACATTAAACACATACGGCGGTCAGTCCATAGGCATGGTTTACCAGAAGTTATTTTTTTTTTGCACTCATCGTAAAACATTATAATAACATTCCTCAACAGGAAGTAATTTGCATAGAAGACAGGATAAGAAAACACTATATCAGGTTCCCATAGGCTACTTCCTTTCAGGCCACTGGAGAGTTCTTAAGCTGTCAAAACCACAAAGTGTACACTACTAAGTCACATGCCAAGGCAATCGTCCTCAAGACTGTAACTTTAATACTACTTAATTGAGGTGTAATACAACACGTGTCTGGTCCAATTATGTTGAAATTGTCAGTCTTTGAAATTAGTCTCAATTATAAGAGACTAGTACTCTTGTTTTCTGTTATTGTTGTATTAGTTTTGGCAAGCAAGCTGCAGTGTTTTGTGTAAACACTTAGATTTAGATACAAACAAGATCCTACGGGAGCAGTTCACTTGTAAGAAGTATTAAGTTCAAATTAAAGCTGCAAGCAGCGTTGGTCGGGTCCGCCTTTGGCTGCTGCCCCCGAGACCCACGGCCGGATAAGCGTTAGAAGACGCCTTGGAGCCACTATTTTGAGAATCTAATGCATTGTGAAAGTAATGCAGTTGTTGTATTGAAGTGAAAATATCAAACTTCCTGTTGGTTTTTGCTAAAGTATTTTAATTATTAAAATGTAGGTCTAAGTGAGACCTACATAGTGTTTTTTGTTTCATGTCTCTCTGACATTCCAAGCCAGCATTATTTTGAAACCAAAGTAAGCACCAAAGATCATATAATGACAAGTACTGCTTTCAAAGAGATACATTTCCTCATTAGTATTTTGACCATTTTAATTGGAAGGTCAAGATTAAGTAAATAAATAATCGAGGTAAAAAATATATCTCTGTTAGCAAAAAATTTAACTTCAATAAATATTGAACATTTTGTTAAAGTGCAGTTTTTTCCCCAGTTGGAAAACATGTGTCGAGTGGTTTGTTTATTAGTCTTTTTTTCCGCTTTTACGCTTTTTTTGCTCACTCGTTTGAAGCCGAAAAATTCCCACACGGCACATTTGGCTTTGCGATCCTCTTTTTTTCCTCCTAATTAATGTTACTTTGCAGAGCTTCTCGCTAGCACGTAACAACTATCAAGGTTTTGTCCCTGCATTCATGTAAGCCAGCAGTCCCGGAAACAAAGACTGGACATGATTGACAAGAGGGTTCACTGTGTTCATTTAATTTTGCTTGGAATGCACAACCTCATGTGCTGAGAGCAATGCGCTGAGTGAACCCTCAACTAACAATTTGCAGTCATGTTAATAATACAAAAACCTAAAACCAGTGAAGTTGGTATGTTGTGTAATTCGTAAAAAAAAAACAGGATACAATGATTTGCAAATGCTTTTCAATTTATATTCGATTGAATAGACTGCAAAGACAAAATATTTAAAGTAGGAACTGTGATTTTTTTTTTTGCAAATAGTCTTTGACTTAAAATGTAATGGCAGCAACACATTGCAAAAAAAGTTAGCACAGGGAAATTTTTACCCTTACCATTTTTCTTTTTAACAACACTCTGTAAACGTTTGGGAACTGAGGAGACCAATTTTTGGAGCTTTTCAGTTGGAATTTTTTTCTTCATTTTTTGATTGATGCACAGCTTAAGTTGTTCAACAGTCCCGTTATCATATTTTACGCTTCATAATTTGAATTGTGGACTCGTCAGACCACATAATACTTTTACACTTTTGCATCAGTCCATTTTAGATGAGCTTGGGCCCAGCAAAGCTGGCAGCGTTTCTGGGTGTTGTTGATATATTGCTTTCGCTTTGCAAAGTAGAGTTTTAACTTGCACCTACAGATGTAGCCACTAACTGTAGTTACTGACAGTGGTTTTCTGAAGTGTTCCTGAGCCCATGTGGTGATATCCTTTACATAGTTTTTTTTTTTTTTTTTTTTTTTTTTAGGCAGTACCCTCTGAGGGGTCGAAGGTCACAGGCATTCAATGTTGATCTTGCCACTTATGTGCAGTGATTTCTCCCGACTCACTGAACCTTTTGATGATATTACTGACCGTAGATGGTGAAATCCCTAAATCTTTTGCAATATCTCGTTGAGAAATGTTGTTCTTACCTGGTTGATAATTTGCTCATGCATTTGTTCCCAAAAGAGCTGCTTTTATACTCAATCATGGCACCCACCTGTTCCCAAGTAGCCTGTTCACCTGTGGGATGTTCCAAATAAGTGTTTGATGAGCATTCCTCAACTTTCTCAGTCCTTTTTGCCACTTGTGCAAGCTTTTTTGAAACATGTTGCAGGCATCAAGTTCCAAATGAGCTACTATTTGCAAAAAATAAAGTTTTCCAGTTCGAACGTTAAGCATCTTGTCTTTGCAGTCCATTCAATTGAATATAAGTTGAAAAGGATTTGCAATTCATTGTATTCTGGTTTTATTTACGATTTACACAACGTGCCAACTTCACTGGTTTTGGCTTTTGTAGAATACGCATTTAATGACAGATTCGGAAAAAACGTGTGAGTTACATATTGTAGGGCATAGTTTATATGCTTAAAACCGTAAGAGGGCGGAAAATAATGCTTACAACACTTTGGAAAGTTAGCACCCTCAAGGCAGCCGTGTAAAAGTTGCAAAGTGCATAGTTATCTGTGGTGCGAAACTTTCTAAGTCCTCAAACAAAACAACTGAAAGCAAACTTAGTAAAAGTAGAACCACATGGAGGAAAATAAACAAAGAAAGGGAGACATAGGTCAATCATACCATGAATTCAACAAATACCCAGAATCCTTTGTATTTTTGCATAATATTGCAAAACAAAACGCCAGGTAATATGTCTTATCTTATACATGCACCATAATAAAAGTTAAAGTTAAAGTACCAATGATTGTCACACACACACTAGGTGTGGTGAAATTATTCTCTGCATTTGACCAAATTGACTAACGTGAACCCCGACTTAAACAAGTTGAAAAACGTATTGGGGTGTTACCATTTAGTGGTCAATTGTACGGAATATGTACTGTACTGTGCAATCTACTAATAAAAGTCTCAAAAAATCAATCAATCATGGATTATTAGCTGTAACAACAAATAAGTTCAGCAGTTAAATCTTTCATGCATGCAACACTTTGGAGGTTCCTGGAAACCACACCATGCCTTCTATTGCAATATCCCAACACAATTTGTGTCAGTTAGTCAGGTGTGTCAGGGTGTGACAATAAAAGGCAAACTCTGGGTCGGAGTGAATATTTTGATGGGCCGGGTGGTGAAACATTCAGAGGGTTTCCTTTCCTTCCTAAGGTCTGAACATGTCTGCCAGGGCAGAATAGACTTACAGGTTCCTCAACAGGGAACGCCAACTTCCCTGTTTGCGTTTGTCATTATCGGCTCATGTCTCATTCAGCACGTCCAACCCCCGCCCTGAGGTGGGAGCTCGTAAGGACAGCTCATCGCATCTTTTTTACGAGGCTTGGTGTTGCCCTTCTAGACCTGACACTTCATCACAGGAGTGTCTCGGCACACCGTGTATCGGGGCGTGAACCTGGTTTTTGCAAAGTAAGAAGGTTTTTTTTCGTCTGGCGTTAAAATATGCAGTTTATAAAAAAGACGTCATAATTGTTAACATGAAACAAATAGAGGTGTGAAAGTTTCATAATCAATCAATCAATGTTTATTTATATAGCCCCAAATCCCAAATGTCTCAAAGGACTGCACAAACCATTACGACTACAACATCCTCGGAAGAACCCACAAAAGGGCAAGGAAAACTCACACCCAGTGGGCAGGGAGAATTCACATCCAGTGGGACGCCAGTGACAATGCTGACTATGAGAAACCTTGGAGAGGACCTCAGATGTGGGCAACCCCCCCTCCCCCCTCTAGGGGACCGAAAGCAATGGATGTCGAGCGGGTCTAACATGATACTGTGAAAGTTCAATCCATAGTGGCTCCAACACAGCCGCGAGAGTTCAGTTCAAAGCGGATCCAAGACAGCAGCGAGAGTCCCGTCCACAGGAAACCATCTCAATAATAATGTTGATGGACTCAAACTAAGAATGTCTTAGACGACTGAGACAACCAATGGAAAATACCAAATGGTTCATTCCGCACTTTTACATCTCATTGTCCATAAGTGTGTTGCGTTCAAAAAACCTTGATTAAAGTTGGAAACGGAGGCGTCACTAGTTTTTAACTCCCAGGAGATGCAGCAACAACAGTATAACCATAACATTACTGATACAAATTGTTGATTGATGATTGGTATGATAATCCTATGTCTCTACCTTAATCTCTACTTTACACGCTGAAGTCAAAAGAATCTTGAGAGATTCATATTTAATTGGTTATATGTTCGCCTCTTCACTTGGAATGTTCAAAAAGCAGCCCAATTATATAGGGGGGGGGGTGTAGGTAGGCTAATCCCACTGCTGGACTCTAGAAAGAGCCTCCGTAGCAGGACCTCCAGGTTCTGTAACAGCTTCTTCCCTCAGGCCGTAAGACTCTCCATCGATAACTTGACATCATCAGCTGCAAGTGAGCGCTCTTTCAGTCAATTAGTGCGCGAAGAATATATATATATATACGTTAGGGGTGTGGGAAAATATCGATTCGAATATGAATCAAATCCGTTGTGCGATTTAGAATCGTTTCTCATTTTTTGGGGGGGATTTTTTTTTTTTTTATAAATCCAACAAACCACTACACAGCAATACATAACACTGCAATCCAATTCCAAAACCAAACCTGACCCAGCAACACTCAGAATTGCAATAAACAGAGCAATTGAGAGGAGACACAAACACCACACAGAACAAACCAAAAGTAGTGAAACAAAAAATACCAATATCAACAACAGTATCAATATTAGTTTATAATTTCAGCATAGCAGTGATTAAAAATCCCTCATTGACATTATTATTACACATTTATAAAACTCACTCAGTGGCCTAGTGGTTAGAGCAGGGGTGCCCACACTTTTTCTGCAGGCGAGCTACTTTTCAAATGACCATCTCGAGGGGATCTACCTCATTTGTATATATCATTTATATTTATTTATTTATGAAAGAGACATTTTTGTAAACAAGTTAAATGTGTTTAATGATAATACAAGCATGTGTAACACATATAGATGTCTTTCTTTCACAAAGACAAGAATATAAGTTGGTGTATTACCTGATTCTGATGACTTGCATTGATTGGAATCAGACAGTAATGATGATAACGCCCACATTTTCAAATGGAGGAGAAAAAAAGTTGTCCTTTCTGTACAATACCACATGAAAGTGGTTGGTTTTTGGC
>NC_084622.1:2596278-2597590 GCF_033978795.1 Nerophis ophidion
CCCACGCAGTCACAAGGAGAACATGCAAACTCCACACAGAAAGATCTCGAGGCCATGATCGAAATCAGGACCTTTGTATTGTGATGCACACACACTAACCCCTTTATGTATTTAAAGGCCTACTGAAATGAGATTTTCTTTTTTAAAAGGGGATAGCAGGTCCATTGTGTGTGTCATACTTGATAATTTCACGATTTTGCCATATTTTTGCTGAAAGGATTTAAATAGAGAACATCGACGGAAAAGTTCGCAACTGGAGAAAAGCCCTGCCTCTACCGGAAGTCGCAGATGATGACGTCACCCGTGTGGGGCTCCTCACATATTCATTGTTTTTAATGGGAGCCTCCAACAAAAAACAGCTATTCAGACCGAGAAAACGACAATTTCCCCATTAATTTGAGCAAGGATGAAAGATTCGTGTTTGAGGATATTGATAGCGACGGACTAGAAAAAAAAAAAAAAAAAAAACGCGATTACAATCGCGTTGCATTGAGATGGATTCATATGTTTTTACAGACATTTACTAGGATAATTCTGGGAAATCCCTCATCTTTTTATTGTGTTGCTAGTGTTTTAGTGAGTTAAATAGTACCTGATAGTCGGAAGTGTACATCCACGGCCGAGTGTTGACACTCAGTGTCTCAGCGAAGTCGACGGCAGCTGTATGGAAGGCACAAGTTTAGCTGATATCTGGTAAGTGGAGACTTTTTACCACAATTTTCTCACCGAAACTGCTGGTTGACATGTAGTCGAGATCCATGTCCACTCTGAACATAGGAAAGTTTCACCTCCGTGAATTTTAAACAAGGAATCACCGTGTGTTTGTGTGGCTAAAGGCTAAAGCTTCCCAACTCCATCTTTCTACTTTGACTTCTCCAATACTAATTGAACAAATTGCAAAAGATTAAGCAACACAGATGTCCAAAATACTGTGTAATTATGCCGTTAAAGCAGACGGCTTTTAGCTGTGTGTGTGCGCAGCGCTCATATTCATAACAGCCCATGACGTCACGCGTACACGTCATCATTAAGAAAAACGTCCCGGGAAATTTAAAAGTGCAATTTAGTAAACTAAAAAGGCCGTATTGGCATGTGTTGCAATGTTATATTTCATCATTAATATATAAACTATCAGACTGCAGTATAAATATATACATGTTTATATACTGTATATATATATACACAGTATATATATATATATAAAAATAAATGATAAATGGGTTGTACTTGTATATCGCTTTTCTACCTTCAAGGTACTCAAAGCGCTTTGACATTACTTCCACATTCACCCATTCACACACACATTCACACA
>NC_084622.1:2597610-2772610 GCF_033978795.1 Nerophis ophidion
ATGTGGCCACACAAGGACTGGATCTGTTCATCTCGTTCTTGAACTAGGGCCTCCAGACGGGCAACCTCCTCCTGGGTTACCATTGGACAGTTAACCTGATCGGACTCTGTTGATGATGGATCTGGTGGAGGGACTGTACGACGTTCTGGCTGACGATCACCCTGGGATGTTCTTAATGTTTGCTGCAAAAGTCTCACCAGCTCCTGATTGAGAACATATATAATACAACATCTGGGAAGTTAGGGAAGTTTGTCACTCTTCTAAACTCTACTAACACACAATAGAACAACATAAATGGGGCCAGTAGTAGTATGGTTATGGTCATGGTTGTGGTTAAAGTTGATTGAAAACATGTATACAGATACAATTTGATAGTTCATAAAATCTACATATTCTCATTTCTCTTTATAACATGTTAAAAAAAGGAGTAGGAAGAAGCATAGCTTATTTCAGTGTTTTTCAACCTTTTTTGAGCCAAGGCACATTTATTGCGTTGAGAAAATCTAGAGGCACACCACCAGCAGAAATCATTAACAAAATTAAGTTGGCAGTAAAAAGTCGTTATCAAAATAGTTGGATAAGACTATAAACCATAACCAACCCTGCATCCATATAGCTCTTGTCTCAAAGTAGGTCACGGCCCGTCACATCACTCTGTGACTTATTTGGAGTTTTTTGCCGTTTTCCTGTGTGTATTGTTTTAGTTCAGGGACGGCGTGGCGCAGTGGGAGAGTGGCCGTGCGCAACCCGAGAGTCCCTGGTTCAAATCCCACCTAGTACCAACCTCGTCACGTCCGTTGTGTCCTGAGCAAGACACTTCACCCTTGCTCCTGATGGGTGCTGGTTGGCGCCTTGCATGGCAGCTCCCTCCATCAGTGTGTGAATGTGTGTGTGAATGGGTAAATGTGGAAGTAGTGTCAAAGTGCTTTGAGTACCTTGAAGGTAGAAAAGTGCTATACAAGTACAACCCATTTATTTCTTGTCTTGCGCGCCCATTTCGGTGGCTTTTTCTCTTTTTTTGGTATTTTCCAGTTTCATGTCTTCCTTTGAGCAATATTTCCCGCATCTACTTTGTTTTAGCAATCAAGAATATTTCGTTTGTTTTTATCTTTCTTTGTGGGGACATTGTCATGTTCGGATGTACATTGTGGACGCCGTCTTTGCTGCACAGTTAGTCTTTGCTGTCGTCCAGCACTCTGTTTTTGTTTACTTTGTAGACAGTTAACCTAAGCTTTAATGCCTGGTTCAAATCCCACCTAGTACCAACCTCGTCACGTCCGTTGTGTCCTGAGCAAGACACTTCACCCTTGCTCCTGATGGGTGCTGGTTGGCGCCTTGCATGGCAGCTCCCTCCATCAGTGTGTGAATGTGTGTGTGAATGGGTAAATGTGGAAGTAGTGTCAAAGCGCTTTGAGTACCTTGAAGGTAGAAAAGCGCTATACAAGTACAACCCATTTATTTCTTGTCTTGCGCGCCCATTTCGGTGGCTTTTTCTCTTTTTTTGGTATTTTCCAGTTTCATGTCTTCCTTTGAGCAATATTTCCCGCATCTACTTTGTTTTAGCAATCAAGAATATTTCGTTTGTTTTTATCTTTCTTTGTGGGGACATTGTCATGTTCGGATGTACATTGTGGACGCCGTCTTTGCTGCACAGTTAGTCTTTGCTGTCGTCCAGCACTCTGTTTTTGTTTACTTTGTAGACAGTTAAGTTTTAGTTTAATTTTG
Organism: Nerophis ophidion; assembly: GCF_033978795.1. Lineage (NCBI taxonomy): Eukaryota > Metazoa > Chordata > Actinopteri > Syngnathiformes > Syngnathidae > Nerophis > Nerophis ophidion. The sequence continues at coordinate 2,599,336 of NC_084622.1, forward strand.
CATAGCTTTCCCTAAGCTTTAATGCCTTTTCTTAGGGGCACTCACCTTTTGTTTATTTTTGGTTTAAGCATGAGACACCTTTTTACCTAAACACTGCCTGCCGTCGTTTCCGACATCTACTAAGCAATTAGCTACCAGCTCCTCCTACTGATATGGAAAAATATTACACCGTTACTCTGCCGAGCTCTAGACAGCACCGACACTCAACAACAACATATCATTTGCAGACTATAATTACTGGTTTGCAAAAAATATTTTTAACCCAAATAGGTGAAATGACATAATCTCCCAAGGCCCACCAGACTGTATCTCACGGCACACTAGTGTGTCGCAGCACAGTGGTTGACAAACACCGGCTTATTTGATGCTAACCCTTTTCCAGCCATCCATTTCCTACTGCTTGCCCCTCTTGAGGTTGCAGGGGGGCTGGAGCCTACTCCAGCTGCACTCGTGTAGGGAAGGCAGGGAACACGCTGGACTTTCCCAATTCATTGCGATTACTAACACTGCACTTAAGTCCACTTCCTTTTTGTATCTCGTAATACAATTTACATCAATTAATTCTAAATGCAACAATTATCTTAATGGTAAGTTATGATTCACATTATGAGACCAAATCTTATTTTCAACAAAGTTCAAGATGTTTATCAAAATTGTTCTTCCTTGTGCTTTGTAAAACTTGTAGTTTGAGCATTCTCTCTTAAACTGGATCATATTGAAGTGAAGTGAATTATATTTATATAGCGCTTTTCTCTAGTGACTCAAAGCGCTTTACATAGTGAAACCCAATATCTAAGTTACATTTAAACCAGTGTGGGTGGCACTGGGAGCAGGTGGGTAAAGTGTCTTGCCCAAGGACACAACGACAGTGACTAGGATGGCAGAAGCGGGAATTGAACCTGCAACCCTCAAGTTGCTGACACGGCCACTCTACCAACCGAGCTATGCCCCCGGCAATATTGCTACATTGTTTGACTACTTTGCTGAATTCATTCTGTAATTTAACTCCACAAACTGATGTACTGAAGGTTTTAAGTGTTGTACGCGCATACAAATGTTTTAAATTCGATTTTCCTCCAAGGTTATGTTTTCCTCTTTTTTGTTGTACATTCTTGAGTAGCAGTTTATAGTTTGCTCTGTACATAATCTTAGCTCTTTGCAAATGCACCAAATCGTTTAATTTCAGTATTTTGAATTTAATTAATAAAAGGGTTTGTATGTTCTACTCAATTAATCCCATTTATCTTTAGATTAGCATCAAAACATCATCTGATTTTCGCTAACATGCCAACGATCTAAAAGACACTTTTCTTCAAGCAAGTTGCTGTGGTGCAACTGCAGAATTATCTCCCATGTGCTTAATGGTTTAAAAGCTCCCCAATCGTACAGGTTCTGGCTGTGCAGCATTCTCCCACTCGACTTAGTTCTGTCTCTGTGCGTCTTCTTCCAAGATGTGTACTCTGGTTGGAACAACCCTTAAATGTGGACGTTCCTAGTCAAATCAAGCCTTCTGCATATTCTCCCATCGACTTAAGTACTTATGTTCTTAAGCACCTCTCAGGCTGCAATAAGTCAAGCGCCCCTAAAAGGTAAAAACTTACATTACACTTAAAGTTTGGATGCGGTGATACAGTACAAGAAACTTACAGAAAGCTATCAAATCTATTTTAATTGCCTCAATTATGATACAAGGTTATAAAGGCCATAATGCAGGAGTAGGGAACCTATGGCTCTAGAGCCAGATGTGGCTCTTTTGATGACTGCACCTGGCTCTCAGGTAAATCTTAGCTGACATTGCTTAACACGATAAGTAATGAATAATTCCGCTGGTAATCACAGTGTCAAAAATAACGTTCAAAATATAAAAGATTCTCATGCATTTTAATCAATCCATCCGGTTTCTACCGCACCTGTTCAAGAAGTCGCATTAATGGTAAGAAGTATTTTATTTATTAATGTTAATGTTATTAAAAAAGAACAAGAGACATATTACACTCTAAAAATGTTGGTCTTACTTAAAAATGCACGCATTTAGTTGTATTCAGTCTTAAAAAAAATATTATCTGGCTCTCACGGAAATACTTTTTAAAACATTTGGCTTGCATGGCTCTCTCAGCCAAAAAGGTTCCCGACCCCTGCCGTAATGTTACTCTGTATTACCAAATCAAAAATCAAAATGTACATTTTTGTTTCATGAGTGCGAGCGACCACAGAGGAAGGAAACCGTGTGTACCTCAGCTGTGTTTTAACATCCTAGTACTAACGCATCTGGACTGTGATCATTACCGTGACTATTAGAAAAGAAATATATAATGTAGCATCTATCAATTGATTCCATTAATTTTTGGACAGTTAATGTCAAGCTGTCAATCACTGACTTACAAACACACACACACTCAGACAGACATAAACGCACACGCAAAAGAGACACACAGTTGACAATGTCTGAAATGTTGTACTACATAGTAGGGGTGGAACGGTACATAACATTTCGGTTCGGTACGTACCTCGGATCAAAGGTTACGGTTCAGTTCATTTATGGTACAGTAAGAAAACAACAAAATATACATTTTTGGGTTATTTATTCACCAAATTTGCAAAATCTTCCACCAAAGATATTTTTCTTAGTGGAATATTTGATGTGTAGTAACTGGAAACTTGGATAGGTCAATAATTCATAATATATTGGATTTTGATTCAATATTATTTTTTGAGCAATGACAGTTTGAAAGAAAAAAAAGCTTTGTTTTATTAGTCAACATTGCAACTTTTTCTAAATTACATTTAACTTTTAAGCTTTTTTATTTCACTTTTGTTTATTTTAATATTATTTTTAGAATGTGCCGTGGGCCTTTAAAACATTAGCTGTGGGCCGCAAATGGCCTCCGGGGCACACTTTTGACACCCTTGCTATAGATAATAAAAAATACAATCTGATAAATCTATGGATAAAAAGCAGAGCCTGGCGACGCATGCTCGTTTATCATAACTCTCTCGCTCTCTCTGTCTCTGCCCCTCCTTCACGAATGCTGCTGCGTGCACAATTTGTTTTATTTTTAACCCCTTCTTAACCCCGAACATACATTGAAAATACACGCAACCCTAACTTAAAATGCCGGACATTTGAGGCATTTAAGAAACTCCACCCGGACAGCCCCGCAAAAGAGGACATAGATAGATAGATAGTACTTTATTGATTCCTTCAGGAGAGTTCCTTCAGGAAAATTAAAATTCCAGCAGCAGTGTACAGAGTTGAGATCAATTTAAAGAAAAAAGTAAAAAGTAAATAATGGGGGTTTAAAAGGAAACAAAATAGAGAAATATTACAAAAAGAATAAAAACAATGGGAATAACAATATAACAGTAAAATAAGAATATGACAAGACAAAGTAGGCAGTAGTGACCATGTTATGAAAACGTATTTGCACTGTTAATGTTTTGCATCCCCTGTCATCCTAATACCCCCCGTCCCCCGTCCCAGAGAGGAGTTGTACAGTCTAATGGCGTGTGGGACAAAGGAGTTCTTGAGTCTATTAGTCCTGCACTTGGGATGAAGCAGTCTAGCACTGAACAGGCTCCTCTGGCTACTGATAACGCTATGCAGAGGGTGACTGGCATCATCCGGGATGCTCACTAGTTTGTCCACAGTCCTCTTCTCTGCCACCGTCACCAGTGAGTCCAGTTTCATTCCCATTGTAGAACCGGCCCGCCTGATCAGTTTCTCAAGTCTGGAGCATGTCCGGTGAAAAGAGGAGGTATGGTCAGTCTATCATAGCCGGGTCGCTGCTCGCATGCCGTGTGTTGTGCCTCGGTGTGCATTGTTTACAGAACGTGCGGTACGCTACTTAAAATGTCCGTGTGGAAACTCGTTCGGTACACCTCCGAACCGAACCGAAACCCCCATACCGAAACGGTTCAATACGAATACAAGTCCCGTTACACCCCTACTAAATAGAGCTTTTCAGATCACAAATAACATCAGGGTGGTTATAATAATACATGAAACAAAGTTTCCTCTCCACATCATTCACATCCAGCAAGGAAAAAGAAGAAGAAGCTCTGGTCGTAACTTCAGCCATCTTACCTTCTGACTGGCCAGCTCCTCCGTGAGTTTTGTCTGTTCCTGCTGCACACGACACAGCTCTTCTTGCTGGCTTTGGAGGCGAAGCTGCAACTCCAGAGATTTGCCATTAAACTCCACAGGAGAGCTCTCAACGCTGTGAGTCTCGGCATTGCGGCCAAACTTTGCTGAGCCCATCATGTCTCGCAGCAGAGGCCTTCTGGGCCTTGACGAGTTGCGTACAAAATCAAACGCTGATCCAAAGGAATCTGAGATACACATTTTCAAGATTCATCATATTTTTTCAAGTCTCGTGAAACAATCAGTATAAGCAAAGCTTGGGGTGGTAAAAGGGACTGGACGTACGCCTGTGAGTATCTGGATGAGGTGTCGGTTCTGGGAAATTTATGGGTTGAGCTTCCACCATCTCCCACTCGTCTGCACTGCTGTTGCCGGTGTAAAACACACTCCGTCTGCTGTCGCATACCCTACCCCTTCGAAGCATCGACATAGAGTTCCTACCATGACACATACCAGGTAGATGGTAAATGGTTGTACTTATATAGCGCTTTTGTACCCCTTTTTAAGAAACCCAAACAATTTGACAGTATTTCCACATTCACACACACATTCACACATTGATGGCGGGAGCTGCCATGCAAGGAGCAAACCAGGACCCATCAGGAGCAAGGGTGAAGTGTCTTGCCCAAGGACACAAAGGACGTGACTAGGATGGTAGAAGGTGGGGATTGAACCAGTAACCCTCAGATTGCAGGCACGGCCACTCTACCAACTTCGCCATGACGTCCCTGTTAGCAGAGAAGTGGGCTCAGCTTTCTCTTGACAAAGAAGTCGCTGTGACGTCATTTGATTTAATAAAGAGGTGCAGCAATCAAGTTGATTGATTGTTTGCATCCTTCTACACATTACCTTGTGTCGCTGTCACACAACAAACTTGTGATCAATCAATTGATTCCATTTATTTTTTGACAGTTAATGTCAAGCTGTCAAAATCCGACTTACAAACACACAGGCACACTGTTGTCATTTTTGCTGAATGGTGTTGTTAACCACAGAAGAGGAACTGATCAGATAGCAGCTAAACAGAGGAATAATTTCTTCACTACAATATTACCGCTGAAAAGTATTTCCTCGTCCCAGAACACATGCTTTGCCAGTCCAGCAAGGACACAAAAACAAGAGCATTGAATTGTCCTAAGACATAGGGCTGGATTTCTTGAAATTGATTTGAACTAACCTGATCTCTGTACCAACATTTTTGAGGGTCAAATTGCGGGTATTTGTAGAAGCAGCAGTCCCTCTGGTTGATTGGATCCCAGCCATTCCGCCACCTTCCGTCTTGGTCTCCGTGGTCAAGTCACTGCGGACCTTTTCCATGCTGTTGCTGAGATTCTCAAAGATAAACGCATCTGTAATTCAGAGATAAGAAATACAAATAAACACAAGTTCCTCAGGACAACATACACTGGACACAACACAATCCAACGGCAGCCAGTACAATAAATCATTTCCCAACCCAATGTAATTATGCTCATATCATGCTTACATCATTTGGTTTTAGTTTGCGCTGCATCATACTAAAGAAAATGCCTAATATTGTTCCTTTTTATGCAGTTTGAGAGAATACGCCGGCTAAATATTACAAACAGCTCTCGCCACTATAAAAAAAAACATACTGTATTGGTAAATAAATGCTTGTGAACGTTAGTACAGGACGGTTTATCTATTTTTTGGCCAATGAGTGTGTGCGCAGTGTTTTGGAGATTAGATTGTACTGACCTTGAATGAATTCCGAAAACAGAGACAAGGTATTTTTATTTGTGCTCTTTTCAGCATAAAAAAATGCAATATGTCACTTTTATCAGTGCAGCATAACAAGTAGTAAGCGACATCTACCAGAGGTAAGGTGACTAATAGTGCAATAATAACACAATGTCTCAACACCCAAAGTGAGACTTTTACACACATCTTCTTACAATGTTTCACATTAGGCCCCTTTCTTATTTGTCGTTGAGATGCAGCCAATGCTGCAATTAACACCTTTTTCCAATTTACCAACAAGCCTCCTACGCAGCAAAAAGATATCGCGCTTTACTAAATGGACCCGCGAAACGGACACGTATCGGCGTCCACCGGTCCTTAGGAACGGATCCGCCACGGAGGCGGGTCGCGGACCCGCCGTGGTTCCGATCCGGATCCAGCTCCGCATCCATGATCAAAACCTTACCTCCGCGGCAGGTGCGCTTGAGACCCGCACATACATCCGCCGCGGACCAGCAACGGACTCATAAAAACCCTGGCTCATCTGGCCCGGGTCCATTTTGGACCCGTTTATCTAATTTTCAAAATCCCTTCTGTTCTTGCTGTAGGATGAAATAGGAAACTAACACTACAGTGTTAGTTTATAATGAAAGTTTAAAATGAGCATATATTAATAGAGTATGAACAAGAATGTTTTAATGTTGACACATAGAATCACAGCAGTATGATGATTCTATGTATCAAGTGTTCATTCAAGGCTAAGGCAAAATATCGAGATATATATCGTGTATCGTGATATGGCCTAAATAATATTGAAATATTTAAAAAAGGCCATATCGCCAGGCCCTATTTATAAGGGTTAATGGGTATCTTGAGTCAAACTTCCATCCATCCATCCATCATCTTCCGCTTATCCGAGGTCGGGTCGCGGGGGCAACAGCCTAAGCAGGGAAACCCAGACTTCCCTCTCCCCAGCCACTTCGTCCAGCTCTTCCCGGGGGATCCCGAGGAGTTCCCAGGCCAGCCGGGAGACATAGTCTTCCCAACGTGTCCTGGGTCTTCCCCGTGGCCTCCTACCGGTTGGGCGTGCCCTAAACACCTCCCTAGGGAGGCGTTCGGGTGGCATCCTGACCAGATGCCCGAACCACCTCATCTGGCTCCTCTCCATGTGGAGGAGCAGCGGCTTTACTTTGAGCTCCTCCCGGATGGCAGAGCTTCTCACCCTATCTCTAAGGGAGAGGAGGAAACTCATTTGGGCCGCTTGTACCCGTGATCTTATCCTTTCGGTCATGACCCAAAGCTCATGACCATAGGTGAGGATGGGAACGTAGATCGACCGGTAAATTGAGAGCTTTGCCTTCAGGAGGAACAGTGTGGTTTTCGTCCTGGTCGTGGAACTGTGGACCAGCTCTATACTCTCGGCAGGGTTCTTGAGGGTGCATGGGAGTTTGCCCAACCAGTCTACATGTGCTTTGTGGACTTGGAGAAGGCATTCGACCGTGTCCCTCGGGGAGTCCTGTGGGGAGTGCTCAGAGAGTATGGGGTATCGGACTGTCTTATTGTGGCGGTCCCCTCCCTGTACGATCAGTGCCAGAGCTTGGTCCGCATTGCCGGCAGTAAGTCGAACACATTTCCAGTGAGGGTTGGACTCCGCCAAGGCTGTCCTTTGTCACCGATTCTGTTCATAACTTTTATGGACAGAATTTCTAGGCGCAGTCAAGGCGTTGAGGGGTTCCGGTTTGGTAACCGCAGGATTAGGCCTCTGCTTTTTGCAGATGATGTGGTCCTGATGGCTTCATCTGACCGGGATCTTCAGCTCTCGCTGGATCGGTTCGCAGCCGAGTGTGAAGCGACCGGAATGAGAATCAGCACCTCCAAGTCCGAGTCCATGGTTCTCGCCCGGAAAAGGGTGGAGTGCCATCTCCAGGTTGGGGAGGAGACCCTGCCCCAAGTGGAGGAGTTCAAGTACCTAGGAGTCTTGTTCACGAGTGAGGGAAGAGTGGATCGTGAGATCGACAGGCGGATCGGTGCGGTGTCTTCAGTAATGCGGACGTTGTACCGATCCTTTGTGGTGAAGAAGGAATCAAACTTGAAGATAGATATTTTTTACTAAATAGGTAAATACAAGACAAGTTAGAGTTGGGTCAGAGTTGTCGTATATGTGGAGAGGAGAAACTCTAATTCCAATACACAGACGGCAGTAATGCACCTTTAACGTTGAATGCCCCGCTATTTAACAAGAAGAAAGGAAGGAATGAAGGCAAACACATTGCCTGCAGTGGTGGCAGAAACCATGAGGAGAGGGTCTTGTTTAAATAACTATGTTTCTTCCAGGGTGCATCAATAAGTCATTTACGGGTACTTTTATTTCATTGACATTATTTTTTTAACAGTTCATAAACGCTTAGTTTTGTTCTGGCTAACTTGACAGTACACAGCTGTGTGAGCAAACAAGTCAGGGAGTTGGGCGACGATAGGAAAGTGTCAATAGCTGGGTTGAATATGACGTCACATCTGTTTTTCTTCTTCGCAACCTTAATTCACCTGATAGTCAAGCAGCTTGAGTGTAGCATCAAAACAAATGAGAGTGAGTGGAGAGTTTGAGCAGGAAATGCCGTAATACTGTTCGGCTCTTTGGTGGTCCATTTGTTCAAATAGAGAGAAAGAAATGGCTCTAAAGATATCACTTTCATCATCTTATAGAATACAGTCGGTCAATGCTTGTATCTGCTGCGATCACTTTGTAAAATGTTTATTTGAACATTTGATTTGTTTGAGAAACTTTTTGTGATACAATTGAGTTTATTCTCTACTACATTTGTAGTGTTTGATAGCAGAACTAAACGTAAGAAAAGGACATGCGATTGCATTGGTTTGTGTTCTTTTGTAGTTGCTGTGCCTAAATATAACTACAAAGATCTGGTTGTGCAAATAAAATAACGTCATCAATCAATCAATGTTTATTTATATAGCCCTAAATCACAAGTGTCTCAAAGGGCTGCACAAGCCACAACGACATCCTCGGTTCAGATCCCACATAAGGGCAAGGAAAAACTCACAACCCAGTGGGATGTCAATGTCAATGACTATGAGAAACCTTGGAGAGAACCACAGATGTGGGTGACCCCCACCCTCTAGGGTAGACCGGATGCAATGGATGTCGAGTGGCTCTAGCATAATATTGTAAACGTCCAGTCCATAGTGGATCTAACACAATAGTGAGAGTCCAGTCCATAGTGGGGCCAGCAGGAGACCATCCACCCCGGGTCCCAACTCTGAACAGCCACCAAAGTCCTACTTATAATAAATACTGTGATAGTTGGTCCAAGCCATCGTATTTTCGTTGTTTATTTTCATAACAGAAACTAAAAGCTTAAGTTGTTGTGCAGGAGAGCCAAGTGCTTTATTCCAAATGACCAAATTATAGCGTCTTTGGTGCTATTTGTTAGCATCAAGACAATATCCTTAATAGTACTAATAAAGTAGATGAATAAATCTCTCATAGGCTCAACAGCATATACTGAACCCTGACATGGCTAGCAGACATTGCTGAACAACATGGACATCTATAGCTAATTAATGAGACAAAATATGAACTTCACATCATAAAAAACAACTTCAGACATGAGATTACTATTATAGCAGGAAAATCAGCAGGAAATCAACTGAAAACAAACGTATCCTTTTTCTCTCTAGCGTCTCGATCACAGCAGCACGGCACTTGTTAAGTCAATCAAGTACAGTACTTAGCGATGCACGAATAAATCCAACTTTGTCTTTCACTGATTAATGTTTGATTGGTGGACCCCTCAGATATAAAGATAGGATGTGCCTCCAGTCTTTTCTTCTGTAAATACCGTGAGGGTCAAAGGAAGAGATGTCGTAGCGAGCTTGAATATCTAGGTCAGTGGTTCTCAAATGGGGGTACGCATACCACTGGGGGTACTTCAAGGTATGCCAAGGGGTACGTGAGATTTTTATAAAATATTCTAAAAACATCAACAAATCAAAAATCCTTTGTAAATATATTTATTGAATAATACTTCCATAAAATATGAATGTAAGTTCATAAACTGTAAAAAAAAATACAACAATGCAATATTCAGTGTTGACAGCTAGATTTTTTGTGGACATGTTTCATAAATATTGATGTTAAAGACCTACTGAAATGAGATGTTCTTATTTAAACAGGGATAGCAGCTCCATTCTATGTGTCATACTTGATCATTTCGCGATATTGCCATATTTTTGCTGAAAGGATTTAGTAGAGAACATCCACGATAAAGTTCGCAACTTTTGGTCGATACTAATAAAGCCTTGCCTGTACCGGAAGTAGCAGACGATGTGCGACTGACGTCACGGGTTGTAGAGCTCCTCACATCCTCACATTGTTTATAATCATGGCCACCAGCAGCTACAGCGATTTGGACCGGGAAAGCGACAATTTCCCCATTCATTTGAGTGAGGATGAAAGATTCGTGGATGAGGATAGTGAGAGTGAAGGACTAGAAGAAAATTAAATGAAATAGAAACATTTTTAAAAAGACGAGGGCAGTGGGAGCGATTCAGATGTTATTAGACACATTTCCTAGGATAATTCTGGAAAATCCCTTATCTGCTTATTGTGTTACTAGTGTTTTAGTGAGATTATATAGTCATACCTAAAAGTCGGAGCGGTGTGGTGACCGCTAGTGTCTCTGAGGGAAGCCACATAGGAGCCAAGAAAGTCGCAGCTGCCTCTTTGACAGCTGAAGGAGGAACGACACAAGCTCCGCTCATGTTTATGGTAAGAGCCGACTTATTACCACAATTTTCACACCGAAACCTGCCGGTTGACATGTGGTAGAGAACCATGTTCGCTTGGCCGCTTTGTTCCATATTAAAGCTTCACAACAAACAAACACCGGCTGTGTTTGTGTTCCACAAACATCTCTCTTCTTTGTAGTCTCCATTATTAATTGAACAAATTGCAAAATATTTAACAACACAGATGACCAGCATACTGTGTAATTATGCGCTAAAAACGGACTACTTTTAACCGTGATCGGTGCTGGAAGAACATATCCGCTACCACCGGTGACGTCATCATACATGTCATCATTCCGCGACGTTTTCAACAGGATACCTCGCTGATAATTTAAAATTGCAATTTAGTAAACTAAACCGGCCGTATTGGCATGTGTTGCAATGTTAATATTTCATCATTGATATATAAACTATCAGACTGCGTGGTCGCTAGTAGTGGCTTTCAGTAGGCCTTTAAAGATTTCTTTTTTTTTTTGTAGAAATGTTTAGAATTAAGTTGATGAATCCAGATGGATCTCTATTACAATCCCCAGAGAAGGCACTTTAAATTACTTCTATGTGTAGAAATCTTTATTTATAATTGGATCACTTGTTTATTTTCCAACAAGTTTTTAGTTATATTTATATCTTAGTTCAAGAAAGACCACTACAGACGAGCAATATTTTGCACTGTTATACAATTTAATAAATCAGAAACTGATGACACAGTGCTGTATTTTACTCCTATATCTCTTTTTTCCAACCAAAAATGCTTTGCTCGGATTAGGGGGTACTTAAATTAAAAAAATGCTCACAAAAAGGTTGAGAACCACTGGTCTAGTCAGGGGTGCCCATTACGTCGATCGCAAGCTACCGGTCGATCGCGGAGGGTGTGTCAGTCGATCGCCAGTCAGGCTTTTAAAAAAATAGACCTAAAAATTAGCGATCATCAATCTTCACCAAGACGTCACTTAAATGACATTCACGGTACCGGAGGGTCTTGTGAGATGACGCTGGCTGCTGCGAGATCAATATTAATAAAAAATGACCGACAGGACGGCGAAAAACACTTTTTATTTCAACAGACTGTCGCGCCGTACCTTCCGTCAAAACTCTAAAGGCCGACTGCACATTTCCTATCTTCACAATAAAAGCGCTGATTCATGCTGCCTGCGCTAACAAAATAAGAGTCTCGGAAAGCTGGCGTGCACAAGCGAGCAAGCTACGGAATTTGCCGCCAATGTTTTTCTTGTAAAGTGTATGGAAGCTGGACAAATAAAATGCCAAAAACCAACCACTTTCATGTGGTATTGTACAGAAAGGAGGACTTTTTTTCTCCTCCATTTGAAAATGTGGGCGTTATCATCATTACTGTCTGATTCCAATCCATGCAAGTCATCAGAATCAGGTAATACACCAATTTATATTCTTGTCTTAATAAAAGAAAAACATCTGTGTGTTACACATGCTTGTATTATTATTAAACACGTTTAATTTGTTAACAAAAATGTCTCTTTCATAAATAAATAAATATAAATGATATTTATGAAAGAGGTAGATCCCTCTCAGAAAAGGTGTGGGCACCCCTGGTGTAGGTGATGATGAATGGTTTTAATCTTATAAATAAAAATTTTTCCACTACATCCCATTTTTTAAATATTTGTTTCATTATCTTTTAAATATTTACCTCTAAACCTTTCAAAATACGCCCAAATCTGATTCTGTGGAGTCCTTTGCCATGGGCCAAGGACCCTAATTATTGCCACATTTTGTTCAGCATAACTCCATGTTGCATCCAACCTGACGCACTGCATTCTTCTCCATGTACTCACATCACCATCTTTCAGTGTAGAGTACAATTCTATGAGTCAACCCACGTTATGCAAAAACCATGTTACGCATAAATCATATAGCCTACTAAAGTAGAAAAATCATTAGAATATTATGTGGCAAGCAAATACCACCCCACCAACTGTAGTTAGCCGTGCTAATGTTGGAACGCATTTCATCAGTGCATCAGCATATTGAGAAGGAAACAGGCACTGACACTACCCTGACACATAGGTTTTATAGCTTTGTTAGACAACATCATGGACTGTTTGGACAATATAGTTTACACACCAAATGTCCGTTGCCATTTATTATATATATATATATATATATATATATATATATTTTTCCAAGATGGCGCTGCTGTAGTGGCTGCTGTAGGCAGGAGCTCTGTGCTCTTGTGTCATCCTTTTGTGTTTCCCTCTTGTTTTCATGTTTTATTATATTTTTTTGCATTTTGGTCCGGGACCCTTTGGGACTGTGTGACAAGGGGTGCCACTTTCGTGACCTCTGTGGTGCTTTTTTTGTGGACTTCTGGATCTGCCTCCCGGGAGCCTTTTGGCCATGGAGACCAGCTGCAGGGTCTCTGCCACACCAGAGTCGGTTTGGAGGGACTGGAGTAGATGCGGATGAGGGGACAGGACTGCAGAGCTAGCACTGGGCGCTGGGACGGAGAGGCTTCGCGGTGTCTTGACTGGTTGAGCAGGTGTCGGACACCTCAGTCACCTTGGACGTATCCTCGCTCATCCATGCGGACTGGACACTGGCTGAGAGTGGAGTCGGCTGTCTTGGTTGCTTTGTTGGGTCTGCTCCTGTCTCTGGCCATGCTCCCTCCACCCCAGCGGACGATGGCGTGGAACACCGCAGAGGCCACCACAGGGGATATGTTTCTTTTACTTTTTATTCATAGCTGTATGTAGAAGTGTCTGGTTGTATCTGCTGCTTTAATGTCTTTAATGTCCTCTGTGTTCTCTGATGTTTGATGTTTCCCTCTTACACACATGGAAGAGGGATGTGTACTATGGCTATGAGTTATTGTTTTTTTCCCCCTTGGCCTCAGTCTGCACCCCCACTCCAGGGCCTAGGCTAAGACCGATTTTTTAATTTTATTTTAATCTTCTGTTTTTTTCTCCCCCCCCCTTGTTTACCTGTATGTCATCTTTTTTGTAAGGGGCACTGGAAGCCGGCAGACCCGTCAGCGATCCTGTTCCGTCTCCCTGTAATGTTTGTCTGATCTTGAATAGGATTGTGCTGAAAATTGTAATTTTCCTGAAGGAACTCTCCTGACGGAATAAATAAAGTACTATCTATCTATCTATCTATCTATTACAAGTAATAAGAAAACATAAACGCCTTACTTACCTATCAAGGAGGAAATTAGCAAATTTGGCGTCAGATGAAAAAAAATTTCCCGTCTTCAATCGTCTCCATCTTTCAAAGGCATCCCCGATACAAATCCTTGTTTATTCCTGGCTTTGTCATGAATAAGTTGACAATCGTAACGACGCCCATTAGATTTACTAAGGTCTGACATGTTTAGTAACTTTACCAGTGGCAGTAGCAAGACAAAGAGGGAGGTGCGTAGCTGGCAACACTCACTGACTTTCTAATTGGTCAGTAATGAAAACATTAACAATTTTTCAGGGCTCTGAATCTATTTTTGAAATGAGTATATCCCGGCTGAACTACCGTTATCAGTTATAAAGGTATTCGAAAAGAACACAATTTATTAATGCCTTTTGACATATCAGGGCCATTTAATGATGACTTGACATTAAATTATTAAATATGGCACCTTTCATTAGTAGCTAAAATGTAGTAACCTAAACTACATTTAATCAAAATTAACTAGTAGTTTAGCATACTACATTTTCCAAGTAAGGTTGGCCATCACCAGAGGTGGGTAGAGTAGCCAGAAATTGTACTCAAGTAAGAGTACTGTTACTTTAGAGATTTACTACTCAAGTAAAAGTAAGGAGTAGTGATCCAAATATTTACTTGAGTAAAAGTAAAAAGTATGTTGTGAAAAAACTACACAAGTACTGAGTAACTGATGAGTAACCTGTTTGTTTAATGATTACGGCAACAAATAATGCACACAAACATAAAAATAGCAATGAGCAAATTCATAGCCAGGAATATCTCTTAAGCAACTAAAACAATATTGTATATTAAATAATAATACATTAAAATAAAAAAATTAAGGCAAATTGAGCCACAATAACTTAACAGCACCATAGGCTCAGTAGGCATTCATCGATTGATTGATTAATTAAAACTTGTATTAGTAGATTGCACAGTACAGTACATATTCCGTACAATTGACCACTAAATGGTAACACCCCAATAAGTTTTTCAACGTTTATCAATTACTTAATAAATGACCAAGTCGAGGTGATCTACCTCATATATACATACAGACACATACATATACACATATACATATATATATATATATATACAGTATATAATTTATAGTTATTTATTTTGCCGTTTTTGTTGACATGTTAAAGGTGTTTTAATGAATATACATGCATGTTTAACATATAGATTCCTATCTTTCATGAAGACAAGCATATCAGTTGGTGTATTACCTGATTCTGATGACTTGCATTGATTGGAATCAGACAGTATAGTGCTGATAATGTCCACATTTTCAAATGGAGGAGAAAAAAAGTTCCTCTTTTCTGTCTAATACCACATGAAAGTCATTGGTTTTTGGCATCTTATTTGTCCAGCTTCCATATTCGTTTTTATACACTTTACAAGAAATTAATTGGCGGCAAACTCCAAAGCTTGCTCGCTTGTTTGCGCTGGTTTTCGGAGACTCTTATTTTGTTAGCGCAGGCGCGATGGAGCGGCGCTTTTATTGTGAAGACAGGAACTGTGCGATCAGTCTTTAGGCTTTTGATGGGAAGTACGGTTGAAATAAAAAGTGTATTTTTTCCTTTACACTTTTGATTGATTGATTGAAACTTTTATTAGTAGATTGCACAGTACAGTACATATTCCGCACAATTGACCACTAAATGGTAACACCCCAATTAGTTTTTCAACTTTTTTAGGCCGGATTCGACGAGTGACGGTCACGTGACCGCCTGGTTTTGTTTGATTGGTCCAACGTCACCAGTGACTGCATTTGATTGGTTAAAACGCAGGCATGCGTAGTTCCTACTTTGAATGTTTGTCTGACAAAATCAAAACAAACAAAGCGTGCATTAACATATCGATAAAAAAAAAAAGTAGCGAGTAACGAGCTGATTGTATATAAATGGAGCGGAGTAAAAGTAGCGTTTCTTCTCTATAAATATACTCAAGTAAAAGTATGTTGCATAGAAACTACTCTTAGAAGTACAATGTATCCCAAAAGTTACTCAAGTAGATGTAACGGAGTAAGTGTAGCGCGTTACTACCCACCTCTGGCCATCACTGACATTGTTATTGTATATCATGAAGTCAAACACCAACATTTGGTTCCTGCATTGTCTCTTGGTAGTAATGTTGGATGTTGTGCGCATATCAAGCAATCAGACACTAATGTTACCTTTGTGGGTGGGAATGACGCACACCCATTACTGTGTGCAATTACCTACCGTTGTCTTTGCCTACAAGACCACATAGAGGGTGGGCCAAGATAGGAGAGCTCAAACTGTCTCTCTGTCCACAGCCTCTCGAGTTGCTGAACTCCCAACGCTTCTGTTGGAGTTGCTGCAGCCAGAAGTGCATCATCGGCTTGCTGGGGGCCTGCAAACAACAACAGTTTTTTCAATGTTACTATGTTTTTTCAAACTTTAAGGATGGATGCAATGGATCGTACTGAGTGTTGTTTCTAATATTTTGCTTGGACTACTTAGCTACATGAGGTGGACAAATATTAGACACTGCTGTCAATATGATGCACTGCAGTTGTACATAATTGCAAATCAATAATAAACATTTTATCACATTAATACTGTCCTATTTCAGGAAAGTTGTATTCTGCTGTATTTGAGAATTGTTGTGTGCTACTAAGAGTATGTTTGTGCTGTGTTGGGTTCAATTCAAAAGGTCAGAGTCGCAATTCTGTTTGGGAAATATCATTTTTTGCTTTTTCCTACTACTTTTCGGACATGATGTAAAGTGAAATGATATGAAATTGTGTGATGTATTGTGCTGTAAGTGTGTTCATGTTGGAAATAAACTAAAGAAAGAAAGAAAGAAAATGCTAGTTTTCGTCATTACCCTACACCTGTACCAAACATTTCATAGGTTCCACAAAAGTAATATTTTACTTAAAAATAAAAGGCAAATTTATAAAATGTTTAGAATGAACACAACTGGGGAAGAAGCCAAAAGCAAATGTTAACAATTGCATGATTCAATATGTTGGAAATGGAGAACTATTGTGGGATCACACTCCTCAGCCTTCTCGGTAAGGTTTATTCAGGTGTACTGGAGAGGAGGCTACGCCGGATAGTCGAACCTCGGATTCAGGAGGAACAGTGTGGTTTTCGTCCTAGTCGTGGAACTGTGGACCAGCTCTATACTCTCGACAGGGTTCTTGAGGGTGCATGGGAGTTTGCCCAACCAGTCTACATGTGCTTTGTGGACTTGGAGAAGGCATTCGACCGTGTCCCTCGGGAAGTCCTGTGGGGAGTGCTCAGAGAGTATGGGGTATCGGACTGTGTTATTGTGGCGGTCCGTTCCCTGTATGATCAGTGTCAGAACTTGGTCCGCATTGCCGGCAGTAAGTCGAACACATTTCCAGTGAGGGTTGGACTCCGCCAAGGCTGTCCTTTGTCACCCATTCTGTTCATAACTTTTATGGACAGAATTTCTAGGCGCAGTCAAGGCGTTGAGGGGTTCCGGTTTGGTGACCGCAGGATTAGGTCTCTGCTTTTTGCAGATGACGTGGTCCTGATGGCTTCATCTGACCGGGATCTTCAGCTCTCGCTGGATCGGTTTGCAGTCGAGTGTGAAGCGACCGGAATGAGAATCAGCACCTCCAAGTCCGAGTCCATGGTTCTCGCCCGGAAAAGGGTGGAATGCCATCTCCGGGTTGGGGAGGAGACCCTGCCCCAAGTGGAGGAGTTCAAGTACCTAGGAGTCTTGTTCACGAGTGAGGGAAGAGTGGATGGTGAGATCGACAGGCGGATCGGTGCGGCGTCTTCAGTAATGCGGACGTTGTACCGATCCGTTGTGGTGAAGAAGGAGCTGAGCCGGAAGGCAAAGCTCTCAATTTACCGGTCGATCTACGTTCCCATCCTCACCTATGGTCATGAGCTTTGGGTCATGACCGAAAGGATAAGATCACGGGTACAAGCGGCCCAAATGAGTTTCCTCCGCCGTGTGGCGGGTCTCTCCCTTAGAGATAGGGTGAGAAGCTCTGCCATCCGGGAGGAACTCAAAGTAAAGCCGCTGCTCCTCCACATGGAGAGGAGCCAGATGAGGTGGTTCGGGCATCTGGTCAGGATGCCACCCGAACGCCTCCCTAGGGAGGTGTTTAGGGCACGTCCAACCGGTAGGAGGCCACGGGGAAGACCCAGGACACGTTGGTAAGACTATGTCTCCCGGCTGGCCTGGGAACGCCTCGGGATCCCCCGGGAAGAGCTAGACGAAGTGGCTGGGGAAAGGGAAGTCTGGGTTTCCCTGCTTAGGTTGTTGCCTCCGCGACCCGACCTCGGATAAGCGGAAGAAGATGGATGGATGGAGATGGATGGAAATGGAGAACGAAAAAGCAGAGTGTGTTTAATCCTACCCCTCTTCTAAGTTTCAGCAAGTACTGACAGGTTGTTCACTTTCCCTTTCAACATTTTATTACTTAGTGTTGGGTTTTCCATTGTTCAATCGAAAGAAAAACTAATATTTACTGTGTAGAAATATTATTAGCAATTATGCTGCGATAAAAACAAAGGCAAACAAGTAGATTTTCAACAAATAAATAAGTCAACACAATTAATAAATACAAAGGGTCCGTGTACCTTCCGTTCATTAAATTTCCAATTCTGAAACGCAAATCAAAAAACAAAGTCAAGGCTGTTTTTTGATTTTACTATATATGGGAGATTTGAAAACAAAAAAAAGGGTTGATTTTCATTAAAATATTGCCATAAAAAAACATTTGTGCCGTTTTCCTTTAATGGATTTGTATTTTTCCAGATAAACACAAAAATCCAATTCATGTTTATCCAAAATGCAAAAATGTGGGTTTATCTGTGTGATGACAAATTGAACTGGAAGCAGTATTTTAGCTTTTCCTTCGTGTTTGGCAGGTTTTTAGCATAACGCTAACACCTTTGTTCAGCAGGAGTCCTATTGTTGTTTTAAAAAAGTGTCATTAAATAATTGTCCAACTTTTTTTTCAGAAATAAAAAAAATAGAAGAAAATGACCCAAAATTTATTTTTGGGATTTGCATTTGAGAATTCGATATCGAATGAACAGGAGGTACACGTTAAGCTAGAATAGAAGAGTAAACAATTGACGGACATTATATATCCATAAATGCAGAATATAGATCAGGGGTGCCCATTACGTCTATCGCGAGCTACCAGTCGACCGCGGGGGGTGTGTCAGTCGATCTCCAGCCAGGCTTTTAAAAAAAATAGACCTAAAAATTAGTGATCATCAATCTTCACCAAGACGTCACTTAAATGACATTCACGGTACCGGAGGGTCTTGTGAGATGACGCTGGCTGCTGCAAGATCATTATTATGAAAATATGACCGAGAGGAAGGCGAGAAACACTTTTTATTTCAACAGACTCTCGCGCCGTACCTTCCGTCAAAACTCTAAAGGCCGACTGCACATTTCCTATCTTCACAATAAAAGCCCTGCTTCATGCTGGCGTGCACAAGTGATGTGCACGCCAGCTTTCTGAGGGATCGCTTGTGCACGCCAGTTTTCCGAGACTTTGTATTTAGTTAGCGCAGGCAGCATGAAGCAGGGCTTTTATTGTGAAGATAGGAAATGTGCAGTCGGCCTTTAGAGTTTTGACGGAAGGAACGGCGCGAAAGTCTGTTGAAATAAAAGGTGTTTCTCGCCTTCCTCTCTGTCATTTTTTCATAATAATGAACTGGCAGCAGCCAGCGTCATCTCACAAGACCCTCGGGTGCCGTGAATGTCAATCAAGCAAGCTACGGAATTTACCGCCAATGTTTTTCTTGTAAAGTGTATGGAAGCTGGATGAATTAGATGCCAAAAACCAACCACTTTCATGTGGTATTGTACAGAAAGGACAACTTTTTTTCTCCTCCATTTGAAAATGTGGGCGTTATCATCATTACTGTCTGATTCCAATCAATGCAAGTCATCAGAATCAGGTAATACACCAACTTATATTCTTGTCTTTGTGAAAGAAAGACATCTCTATATGTGTTACACACGCTTGTATTATCATTAAACACATTTAACTTGTTTACAAAAATGTCTCTTTCATAAATAAATAAATATAAATGATATATATAAATGAGGTAGATCCCCTCGAGTTGGTCAATTGAAAAGTAGCTCGCCTGCAGAAAAAGTGTGGGCACCCCTGATATAGACTTAACAGTTACTACTTCCATCCACCCACCCATCCATTTTCTACTGCTTATTCCCTTCGGGGTTGCGGGGGGCGCTGGAGCCTACCTCAGCTACAATCGGGCGGAAGGCGGCGTACACCCTGGACAAGTCTCCACCAGATCGCAGCAGTTACTACTTAATGATGATAAATAAACAGAAGCTGTATTATTTCTTCCCAATTCCAGTTCTTCTTGTTCACCAATATTTTAGTAGTGTCACCAAAAGGGATAAGTGGTATAAAATGGATGGATAGTAGTAGTTAGTAGTGTTGTTGTTGTAAGTGTTGGTGACTTTATTACATCAGACAGAATCCGTCATTGTCTGTGTGTTGTGCCTTTCATTTTCCTTGTGATTGGGACGATGTTTGTCCAATTCCTTGATGTCTTTGACCACAAGTACTGTTGCTCTTCATTAGTAACTTGATATTTTTCCTTTGCAGTTGGCACCCCAAGCGCCTTAGAATTTCCCCTGCGTGTTTTAACCGAGACCTTGGATTAAGGTTAGTGCTTTTATTCCAATACCTTTTATATATAAGGTTGTCTAAATAATACCCAAACATGGCGGTTTTTGACTAACTACTGTTTGTTTCATTGTTCATGAGATCCGTAACTGTTTTAATAATGAAGTACAGTTCATTAGGTATGCCTGCCTACTATCAAATTGCATCATATAAAAGAGTTGTAAGTGTTTACAGATGTTTTTATCTGCATGTTTCACATTTGGGTAAACTTATGACTGTTAGCGTATGGACATGTTTCACATTAAACTTATGACTGTTTTGTGTATAGAGCAGGGGTCACCAACGCGGTGGCACCAGGTCGCCCGTAAGGACCAGATGAGTCGCCCGCTGGCCTGTTCTAAAAATAGCTCAAATAGCAGCACTTACCAGTGAGCTGCTTTTTTTTAAATGTATTTATTTACTAGCAAGCTGGTCTCGCTTTGCTCCACATTTTTAATTCTATTAGAGACAAAACTCAAATAGAATTTGAAAATCCAAGAAAATATTTTAAAGACTTGGTCTTCACTTGTTTAAATAAGTTCATTTATTTTTTTACTTTGCTTCTCCTAACTTTCAGAAAGACAATTTTAGAGAAAAAATACAACCTTAAAAATAATTTTAGGATTTTTAAACACTTTTACCTTTTAAATTCCTTCCTCTTCTTTCAAGACAATTTAAATCAATGATGAGGTGGCGACTTGTCCAGGGTGTACCCTGCCTTCCGCCCGATTGTAGCTGAGATAGGCGCCAGCGCCCCCCGCGACCCCAAAAGGGAATAAGCGGTAGAAAATGGATGGATGGATGGTATAAGTATATTTCTTTATTATTATTATTGTAAAGAATAATAAATACATTTTAATTCAATTCTTCATTTTAGCTTCTGTTTTTTCGACGATGAATATTTGTGAAATATTTCTTCAAACTTATTATGTTTAACATTCAAAAAAAATATTCTGGCAGATCTACAAAATCTGTACAATCAAATTTAAATCTTATTTCCAAGTCTTTGAATGTCTTTTAAAAAAAAATTCTCAAAAATCTAGAAGAAATAATTATTTGTCTTTGTTAGAAATATGGGGCTTCACGGTGGGAGAGGGGTTAGTGCGTCTGCCTCACAATACGAAGTTCCTGCAGTCCTGAGTTCAAATCCAGGCTCGGGATCTTTCTGTGTGGAGTTTGCATGTTCTCCCCGTGAATGCGTGAGTTCCCTCCGGGTACTCCGGCTTCCTCCCACTTCCAAAGACATGCACCTGGGGATAGGTTGATTGGCAACACTAAATGGTCCCTAGTGTGTGAATGTGAGTGTGAATGTTGTCTGTCTAACTGTGTTGGCCCTGCGATGAGGTGGTGACTTGTCCAGGGTGTACCCCGCCTTCCGCCCGATTGTAGCTGAGATAGGCGCCAGCGCCCCCCGCAACCCCGAAAGGGAATAAGCGGTAGTTAATGGATGGATGGATGGATGTTAGAAATATAGATTGGTCCAATTTGTTATATATTCTAACAAAGTGCAGATTGAATTTTAACCTATTTAAAACATGTCATCAAAAATATATATTTATTGTGAGAAATCATTATGATGATCAGTGTTTCCACAAAGATAAATATCATTAATTATTAATAATAACATAGAGTTAGAGGTCCATCCATCTTCCATCCATCTTCTTCCGCTTATCCGAGGTCGGGTCGCGGGGGCAACAGCCTAAGCAGGGAAACCCAGACTTCCCTCCCTCCAGCCACTTCGTCTAGCTCTTCCCGGGGGATCCCGATGCGTTCCCAGGCCAGCCGGGAGACATAGTCTTCCCAACGTGTCCTGGGTCTTCCCCGTGGCCTCCTACCGGTTGGACGTGCCCTAAACACCTCCCTAGGGAGGCGTTCGGGTGGCATCCTGACCAGATGCCCGAACCACCTCATCCGGCTCCTCTCCATGTGGAGGAGCAGCGGCTTTACTTTGAGTTCCTCCCGGATGGCAGAGCTTCTCACCCTATCTCTAAGGGAGAGCCCCGCCACACGGCGGAGGAAACTCATTTGGGCCGCTTGTACCCGTGATCTTATCCTTTCGGTCATGACCCAAAGCTCATGACCATAGGTGAGGATGGGAACGTATATCGACCGGTAAATTGAGAGCTTTGCCTTCCGGCTCAGCTCCTTCTTCACCACAACGGATCGGTACAACGTCCGCATTACTGAAGACGCCGCACCGATCCGCCTGTCGATCTCACCATCCACTCTTCCCCCACTCATGAACAAGACTCCTAGGTACTTGAACTCCTCCACTTGGGGCAGGGTCTCCTCCCCAACCCGGAGATGGCATTCCACCCTTTTCCGGGCGACAACCATGGACTCGGACTTGGAGTTAAGAGTTAGAGGTAAATTGAGCAAATTGGCTATTTCTGGCAATTTATTTAAGTGTGTATCAAACTGGTAGCCCTTTGCATTAATCAGTACCCAAGAAGTAGATTTTGGTTTCAAAAAGGTTGCTGACCCCTGGTATAGTCAGAATGTATCCTGGGAATGGGCACAGAAGCGACAGCTTCCGCCTCTCTAGCTCTGCAGTCTGTTATGAACCATTTCCACTATCTGTTTGGAAATAATGATGCAAACATTAGGCGGCAGTCAGGCCACTTTTGTCAGTCACCAAGGTCTTGTGATGGCAAAATGCTCACATGATACTTGGAGGTGTATATTTACAACATGATGTAAAATGGCCTGCAGAGCATAAGAGTAAATACATGTGTGTGGCCCAGTCTTCTGAATGCTATGTACCAGGGGCGTCGCCAGACATATTTCACTGGGGCACGTGCCCCACTGTTGATCTGCAGTGCCCCAGTAAAAATTTCACCAATAAAAAAAAACGCTTCAGAGTTTTAAGTCTACATAACATAGACAACAGCGCACATACTACTTAGTATGGTAATTGATTGCTGCTGTATTCACTCCACTAACAATGAGCGCATGGCTACTTAATATGGTAATTTATTCACGAGTGGATCGAGACTTCGGTTGAGAGAGAGAGAGGGAGAGGAGGGGGGATTCGAATGACTGCGTGAGGTAGGTGACGTTAGCCAACAACAATTTGTTAATTACATTATTTTGATTTTGATTTGACTCAAACTGTAACTCCTAGATGGATTTAAGAAAGTTATTCGCCCGCAGCAGAGAAGAAGCAGCAGGAATGAGAGATGTAAGTGAAGTCCTAGCTAGCTAGGCAACATCATTGTCTTAAGTTGATGCTAAGTTAGCTAACGTTCTTCCTTGTATCAAGACAAACATATTCATTTGCTGTACGAGCTGTCGGGGGAATTTCCAATCAACATGAAACATAATGTTGGTTATTATCTGCTGCTTCTGCATCAATGATGATTTGGAGTAAGCATGTGTGAGTTGAGTGCTTCTCAAATGCTTTATCTTCAGGAAGAAAAACATTTTTCCATATCAAGTCGTGATGCAAATTTTTAAATCATTCAAGTTTATTTCACAGAAAAATAGCACAGTAGACTTGTCTTGTTAATCGGTGTGACTTTGACTAAAATAATCTGGTTTTGTCACCAGAAAAATGGCTACAGCTAAAGCATCTGGTTTTGTTTCCAGAAAAAATAGTAACATTTCTGTATTTGTTTTCAGAAAGATGGCTGAAAATATCGGGTTTTGTTGCCCCATTTAGATTTTTTAAAAATATATTTCCATGTCTGTCCTGAGTCCTCCTCCAACTTGTTAGTCGCTTTGCCTTTTGCTAAAATACTCACTAATAGTCACTAGAAAAATGGCTAAAAATATCTGGTTTTGTTGCCACAATTTGATTTTTTTCTCCCAAAACTTTTTTTTTTTTCATGCACACATGTGACTGAAAATGACACACAATCCACTTTTATGTCAGGAGCCAGCAGTTGGGAACCACTGGTCAACTGTATAACAGTTACTGTAATATTTCCATGTCTGTCCAGAGTGATTGACCACTTTGCAAAAATGAAAAGGAGACGTTACAGTTTACTTCTCAGAAAATGATTCCCTGAACAGACACACAACAGTTGTTCATTTATTCTACTACCGTGGCTTTATTGTTGTGTGTATATTTTATAGTTTTGTGTATCTGAAATAGGATTAGCCACATTGCCATAAATGGAAATTAAATAATATAAAAGAACCCAGAGATGTAGGGGTGCTTTATTTTTTGTTTTACTTTTGTAGATGTTAAATTTGCAGATGATTACTTCAACATATATTTCAAAAAGATTCATTGCTCTTCCTTTTTGCTTTTACCAGTAGCAGTTTAGAAGTCTGGAGTAAAAAAAAGTGCACAAGTAGGTCAAATGCATTATTTAATTTCAGGTGGTTAATCAAAGATCCATACAACATCATCTGATATGATTTCATAGTTTAAAGCACTATGTATGTATTTTTTATGATAAATAAGTGCTAAAAATGTTTTTGCTTGCGCGCTTTGCACGCTCACATGAATTATTTGTGCCCCAGGTGTGCCCCAGTACAGTATTAGGTCTAGTGACGCCCCTGCAATGTACGTGTTTTTGTGCTTTAAAGCTGTGAAAATCGGTCTTTCTGACAGGTCCAATGCGAATGGGTGTGTCGGCCATGCAGCGAGGCAACAGGAAGATGACAGCAACATGCTGAAAAAGTTTACCTTGAGCAGACACTCTTTCGCCGCCGTGCTGATCCCAAAGTGCCCCTCCTCGCCCTCCACGTCGTAGCTGAAGCAAGCATCGCCGATCTCGATGTGTCCCAGCGGCAACGCGTCCTGCGGACTCTTGAAGTAATACAGATAACATTTCCTGGGATCGTACACGAACCACCGTGGCTTGTACCCCCTCAGGGGCCCCTTGCCGGACAGTTTGCTCAAAAAGCCGCACAGCTTGGCGGTCTGCTCCTTAGCCGACTCCGCGTCGACCACGTCACCCGGCTTCGAGGCTTCGAGCGGGGAAGTTGGGCCCGGGCTCGACTCGCCATCGTCCTCTTCGTGCATCTTTCCTGGAACTTTATTTTTCGTGCAGAGAAGCGGATGCGTAATTTGGTTTCCATTCACATGACTGGCCGCTGTCGGCGCAAAGCATCGTGGGAAATGTAGTCTATTGAATGCGGAAATGATCATTTAGCCGCTAAGTGACGCTGTTTACCAAGTTCAGCCAGGTCATGACAAAGTTGTGCCTTGTTTTAAAGGCCTACTGCAGGGGTGCCCACACTTTTTCTGCAGGCGAGCTACTTTTAAATTGACCAACTCGAGGGGATATACCTCATTTGTATATATCATTTATATTTATTTATTTATGAAAGAGACATTTTTGTAAACAAGTTAAATGTGTTTAATGATAATACAAGCATATGTAACACATATAGATGTCTTTCTTTCACAAAGACAAGAATATAAGTTGGTGTATTACCTGATTCTGATGACTTGCATTGATTGGAATCAGACAGTAATAATGATAACGCCCACATTTTCAAATGGAGGAGAAAAAAGGTTGTCCTTTCTGTACAATACCACATGAAAGTGGTTGGTTTTTGGCATCTAATTCATCCAGCTTCCATACACTTTACAAGAAAAACATTGGCGGCAAATTCCGTAGCTTGCTTGATTGACATTCACGGCACCCGAGGGTCTTGAGATGACGCTGGCTGCTGCCAGTTCATTATTATGAAAAAATGATAGAGAGGAAGGCGAGAAACACTTTTTATTTCAACAGACTTTCGCGCCGTCCCTTCCGTCAAAACTCTAAAGGCCGACTGCACATTTCCTATCTTCACAATAAAAGCCCTGCTTCATGCTGCCTGCGCTAACAAAATAAGAGTCTCGGAAAGCTGGCGTGCACAAGTGATGTGCACGCCAGCTTTCTGAGGGATCGCTTGTGCACGCCAGTTTTCCGAGACTCTGTATTTAGTTAGCGCAGGCAGCATGAAGCAGGGCTTTTATTGTGAAGATAGGAAATGTGCAGTCGGCCTTTAGAGTTTTGACGGAAGGTACGGCGCGAGAGTCTGTTGAAATAAAAAGTGTTTCTCGCCTTCCTCTCGGTCATATTTTCATAATAATGATCTTGCAGCAGCCAGCGTCATCTCACAAGACCCTCCGGTACCGTGAATGTCATTTAAGTGACGTCTTGGTGAAGATTGATGATCACTCATTTTTAGGTCTATTTTTTTTTAAAGCCTGGCTGGAGATCGACTGACACACCCCCCGCGGTCGACTGGTAGCTTGCGATCGACGTAATGGGCACCCCTGGTCTAGACTGAAAGCCACTACTAGCCACCACGCAGTCTGATAGTTTATATATCAATGATGAAATATTAACATTGCAACACATGCCAATACGGCCTTTTTAGTTTACTAAATTACAATTTTAAATTTCCCGGGAGTTTCGTCTTGAAAACGTCGTAATGATGACGTGTACGCAAGACGTCACAGGTTTTTAGGAAGTATGAGCGCTGCGCACACACACACAGCTAAAAGTGGTCTGCTTTAACGGCATAATTACACAGTATTTTGGAGATCTGTGTTGCTGAATCTTTTGAAATTTGTTCAATTATTATTGGAACACTGCCGCTCCATGTTCAAACTGCTTCCACAGTGAAGTGTTTTAAGTCTCGTCTTAAGACCCACTTTTATTCTTTGGCTTTTAACACTACGTGAGTTGTGTGGTCCTCTGTCCTCTGTTGTCCTCTGTGTTTTATATACACTTTGATTTTTATTTTACTGTTTTAATTGATTTTACCTTTTAAAAATAGTTTTTAATCATATTTGTTTTCATATTGTTTTTATTGGTTTTATTTTTATTCATTTTTTGTTTTATTCAGTCATTGGTGGAGCATAATATTGTTTTTAACATGGCTGTGCAGCACTTTGGAAACTTTATTGTTGTTTAAATGTGCTATATAAATAAAGTGGATTGGATTGTAGCTGAGATAGGCGCCAGCGCCCCCCGCGACCCCAAAAGGGAATAAGCGGTAGAAAATGGATGGATGGATTGGATTGGATTGGATAAGTCACAGTAGAAAGATGGAGTTGGGAAGCTTTAGCCTTTAGCCACACAAACACACGGTGATTCTTTGTTTAAAATTTCCGGAGGTGAAACTTTCCGATGGATCAAACATGAATCACGACTGAATGTCAACCATCAGGTTTCGGTGAGAAAATTGTGGTTAAAAAGTCGCTTCTTACCGGAGAAAAGCTGAGCTTGTGTCGTCCATACAGCTGCCGTCGACTCCCCTGAGAATATGGCGTCAACACACCCGTGTAGACACACCTCCGACTATCAGGTACTATTTAACTCACTAAAACACTAGCAACATAATAGAAAGATAAGGGATTTCCCAGAATTATCCTAGTAAATGTCTTTAAAAACATCGGAATCCGTCCCAATGCAATCGCGTTTATTTATTTATTTTTTGCTAGTCCGTCGCTATCAATATCCTCAAACAAATCTTTCATCCTCGCTCAAATTAATGGGGAAATTGACGTTTTCTCGGTCCGAATAGCACTTTTTGTTGGAGGCTCCCATTAAAAACAATGTGAATATGTGAGGAGCCCCCACACGTGTGACGTCATCGTCTGCGACTTCCGGTAGAGGCAGGGCTTTTCTCTTTGCACCGAAAGTTGCAAACTTTATTGTGGATGTTCTCTACTAAATCCTTTCAGCAAAAATATGGCAATATCGCGAAATGATCAAGTATGACACACAGGGGCGGTTCTAGGCATGCTTATATGAGGGGGCGGTCAGAAATGTGAAGGGGGCATCATGTGTACACATCATGCTCCAGCACTTTTTTTTCTGTGCTTATAGTAACGATGCTTTCTCCATTGAAATGGGTCTTTGGCTATGTGTCCAACCCCAACCTGGAGTAGTGGATTGCACTTTGTCAGGCCTCTATACAGAGGTGTGGACTCGAGTCACATGACTTGGACGCGAGTCATGAATTTGATGACTTTAGAATCGACTTGACAACATTTAAAAAGACTTGCAACTCGACTTGGACTTTAACATTAGTTATCTTGGTGGCAGAGAGCAGTATGTGCATATGAACAATGTAGATTCAGACAAAATGATCATAACACATGGAGTACCCCAAGGTTCTGTACTGGGGCCAAAATTGTTTTTACTGTATATTAATGATATTTCCAAAATACTTAAAAAACTCAACTGTATTCTTTTTGCTGATGATACAAGTCTGTACTGTTCTGGGCAAGACCTTGACCAACTCCTAGAGACTGCAGAGATTGAACTCCACATACTAAAGCAATGGTTTGATGCCAATAAACTATCAATCAACCTAAATAAAACTAAATATATAATTTTTGGAAATAGGAAAAATAACATACAGCGTCATATAAGAATTGATGATATGGAGATAGAAAGGGTGTATTCAATAAAATTTTTGGGAATCTATACAGATGATAAATTAAATTGGAAACTGTACATAAATATACTTAAGACAAAGATGGCAAAAAATATTGCTATGTTACATAAAATTAAAAACTCTGTGAATCAAAAGGCTCTTATCATGTTATATAATTCTTTCATACTCCCATATTTTAACTATTGTGTTGAAATCTGGGGAAACAATTACAAATCAAACATCAACTCTATATTTTTACTTCAAAAGAAATCGATTAGAATTGTAACTTATGCGAATTATCATGACCATACCAATGCTCTGTTCATTAAATTAAAAACATTAAAACTGCACGATCTTGTTGACCTCAATACTACTATTGTGGCTTTTAAAGCTCATAACCACATGCTGCCTGGGTGTTTACAAGTGAGATTTAAACCCAGAGAGAATCCCTATGACCTCAGAGGTTCAGCTTTCTTTCAGAAAGCAAAAATAAGAACAAGCTTAAAAAGTAGATGTGTTTCTGTTAGAGGAGTTCAACTGTGGAACAGCTTGGATGATTCCTTAAAATGTTCCAGTTCCATTCACACATTTAAAAAACACTTTAAGACCAATGTCTTGAAAAAATATATCACTCTTGAATTAACATTGTAGTTAATACTATGATTAATGTTAATTAAAAATTAAACATGAGATATAAATAATAATAGAAGTACAATTGTTTGTATATATTGTATATATAATTAGTGCAAAGGTCTATATGTACACAGGGATATTTCACATGCCTGTACTGTGTATAAAATTGAACTACGTTCATGTTGTTTATGATGTTGTTTATAATGTTGTTCAAAATGTGTATTTATAATATGTTGTGCAAAGGACTTTTTATAACTTTCGGAAGTTTATTTTGTACTTGAATTTGTTTATAGGGTTAGGCGCAATAAGTGTTTAACTTCAGCCTAAACCCTTTCGGTCTGTAACATTTTTCATTTTCAATCTATGAATGTACAACTTTTTATTTTCAATCTATGAATGTACAACTGTTTTTTTTGCTTTGTTGACCATTGACCGAAGAACAATAAACTTGAAAACTTGAAACTTGAACATCCATGACTTGTGACTTGACTTGGACTTGAGCCTTTTGACGTGACATGACTTGCAACTTTCCCCAAAACCCAACGATTAAAAAGTTATTCAGGAGCGCTCCCGTATCTGTCCGCGTGTGCGGTGACAGTGTGTGCGCTACCTGTCAGTACAACAGCCAATCAAATTACATTCACGTTAATTTCGTCACACAGCATTCAGCCAATCAAATTGCAGGAAAACCAACGAAGAAGATCTCTCAAACAACCCGCCAGTGAGGAAAAATTATGCCAAAAATATTTTCGTTCGGGGATTAAAACTACGACTTGGTCAACAAAAAACAATTTCCAGTATGCAAAGAATGCAGTTCGAAGATTACAGACGGAGACGCAACAACTTCCTACTTCGTTTGACATTTCAAGATGCACAATGAAGGGTAAGTTTTAAATGAAAGCTAACGTTTGTTGGCTGAGTAACGTAACTTGTATTTGTTGTGTAGTTAAATCAGTGAGGCTGTTAACTCACTGCTAACGTTAGAACCATAGACATCTTATAAGTAGACGCAGCATCGAGCGCTACTGCCTACTGGCGCAGACGAGACGCGCGGCCGCCATCTTGGAGTGGTGATCCACTCCACTCAGTGCAATTCATTTGTCAGGAGCAATGAACTGTCAGCGCATTTAATTCATTTTACCTCACTGAATACCACCGATATATTTACGCTCTTTTTGTCATACGTGTAACTATGATAAAGGACAATTTTTTTGGCGTGTTCAAAGTTTGCTTAACAGTAATAGAATATTCTTATATGCTATAAGTAACCAGACGTCCAAGATCAAAACTGGGAATAATAATCCCAAAAAGGGGGGAAAAAAACGGTCAGCTATTTCTAAGTTGAAGAAACAATATGATTAAGTTATATATACATGTGTATATCCTACATAAACAATGTATGAATACATTAGATATCTATATATCTTATAGACTGTATTTCTGTTGCTACAACAGCAGAGAGTTTATTCTGTCTTGACACTTTGTATTAGTATTTTCTATTACATTCTT
The DNA here is from genome assembly GCF_033978795.1 of Nerophis ophidion. Taxonomy (NCBI): domain Eukaryota; kingdom Metazoa; phylum Chordata; class Actinopteri; order Syngnathiformes; family Syngnathidae; genus Nerophis; species Nerophis ophidion. The sequence goes on from NC_084622.1 coordinate 2,630,313, forward strand.
CCCTTAAATTATTATGTTTACAGTGATTGTTTTATATGTATTTTTCATGTATGTTGCTTTGGATAAAAGTGTCTGCCAACTTAAACATAAACGCATATAGACACCTGAAAGTCTTTATATCAGCTAAAACCACCAATCTGTTTCACTGGATTCAGAATAAAAGCAAATTATGTTTTACCCAACAATGTTGGTATTTGAATATTGTTACTTGAAGACTTATTCCTGGTTACAATTATACTGTTAAGAAACTATTGTCTTATACTTTGCCTAAAATGAGAATGCATCATAATCAGTGGCGGCTGGTTAATTTTCCATAGGGCCGTGAATTCTAAAAAGTACAACTCCGTTCCTAGTTATTTTTATGTATTTGTTATATTTTTCATGTGTACGCACACATAAACACATACAGCATGAGATGAGATCAATGAGATAAGGTAAGAACAGGATGGAAACTGCTATGGAACTAGTTTCAATGCAAAATGCCTTGGAAATACAATGTTAACACCTTTGTGCAAATAAGTACAGTTGCACTTGTTTTTTCAAATGTGTTTATTTTGTAAAGGAATGGAGGAGTTCAAGTACCTCGGAGTCTTGTTCACGAGTGAGGGAAGAGTGGATCGTGAGATCGACAGGCGGATCGGTGCGGCGTCTTCAGTAATGCGGACGTTGTACCGATCCGTTGTGGTGAAGAAGGAGCTGAGCCGGAAGGCAAAGCTCTCAATTTACCGGTCGATCTACGTTCCCATCCTCACCTATGGTCATGAGCTTTGGGTCATGACCGAAAGGATAAGATCACGGGTACAAGCGGCCCAAATGAGTTTCCTCCGCCGGATGTCTGGGATCACCCTCAGAGATAGGGTGAGAAGCTCTGCCATCCGGGAGGAACTCAAAGTAAAGCTGCTGCTCCTTCACATCGAGAGGAGCCAGATGAGGTGGTTCGGGCATCTGGTCAGGATGCCACCCGAACGCCTCCCTACGGAGGTGTTTAGGGCACGTCCAACCGTTAGGAGGCCACGGGGAAGACCCAGGACACGTTGGGAAGACTATGTCTCCCGGCTGGCCTGGGAACGCCTCGGGATCCCCCGAGAAGAGCTGGACGAAGTGGCTGGGGAGAGGGAAGTCTGGGTTTCCCTGCTTAGGCTGTCGCCCCCGCGACCCGACCTCGGATAAGCGGAAGAAGATGGATGGATGGATGGAAGGACGAGACTTGGACTATGGTAATGTCGAGTGAAGTACGGCGGTTCCTCCTCTTGTTCCCTGAAAAAGAGACTCATATCCAGGCTGTGGAGACAACTTCCAGCAAAAGCTTCTTTCAGCATGTGGAAATAAAGTCTTACATGTTTTCTTTCGACATGGCTCAGTTGGTAGAGTGGCCGTGCCAGCAACCTGGGAGTTCCTGGTTCGATCCCCAGCTTCAGTCATTGTAGTCACGTCTGTCTGAGTCCTTGGGCAAGACACTTCACCCTTGCTCCTGATGGGTCCTGGTTAGGGCCTTGCATGTATGTCTGAATGTGGAAATAGTGTCAAAAGAGCTTTGAGTATCTTGAAGGTAGAAAAGTTCGATAAGAGTATAACCCATGTACCATTAATTTTTAGACTTTAATATGTTGACTCATGTCTTGTTGTGTGTCTTAAAAGTATTTTCTTGTAAAATATTATTTTGACTTGTATAAATGAATAAACAATGTGCTGAAATAGTGCTGTTGTGATGCTTTTTTTGCATTAATTGCAAATATTACGAAATGGGGGAATACATTCAGCTATCCTAAAAGATATTCCACATAAGATATCCAACTCCATTTGAAAGGGGTTCACTGGTCTGACACGGGGTCCAGCACCACATTGAGCAGCTGCTTGCCTTTTTTAACCTCCAGCTAATTCCTAGACAGCCTAAACACAGCACCTTTGAGAAAGAGCTGCTCGGCGTCTGGGTGGTAATCCATCATCCTGGAAGATCTTGAGTTTTTAGGGTTTTCTTGGACCACAACCACCTCACATTCCTATAGTTGTGGTCTGCCCGCCAACAATGCCAGCTGTTGTTCTTCTCGGAGTACATCACAAATATCCAACACATCGCAGCCAAGTCCAACGTGGTCGCAGAGCGCCTCTCCAGATGGATTCTCAGCATGGTGCAGCTGGGTTTTGAGTACTGTCATATGGGTGCGCAAAAGGCCTCTGGTTATGTAATTCAGATGCTCAAAGTTTTGGACACTAGATTGTGCGTGGAGGAAGTCGCGGTGGGTGACTGAGGGGTCAGGCTGTGGTGCGATCTCTTAAATCTTGATTATCGGTCCTGCTAGACACCGACCTCTATTTAATAATACAACTTTAACATTTGACAACCAAATAATAAAACAAGGTGACTCGGTAAAAAATCTGGGTATTATCTTCGACCCAACTCTCTCCTTTGAGTCACACATTAAAAGCGTTACTAAAACGGCCTTCTTTCATCCCCGTAATATCGCTAAAATTCGCTCCATTTTGTCCACTAAAGACGCCGAGATCATTATCCATGCGTTTGTTACGTCTCGTCTCGATTATTGTAACGTATCATTTTCGGGTCTCCCCATTAAAAGATTACAGTTGGTACGAAATGCGGCTGCTAGACTTTTGACAAGAACAAGAAAGTTTGATCATATTACGCCTGTACTGGCTCACCTGCACTGGCTTCCTGTGCACTTAAGATGTGACTTTAAGGTTTTACTACTTACGTATAAAATACTACACGGTCTAGCTCCATCCTATCTTGCCGAGTGTATTGTACCATATGTCCCGGCAAGAAATCTGCATTCAAAAGACTCCGGCTTATTAGTGATTCCTAGAGCCCAAAAAAAGTCTGCGGGCTGTAGAGCGTTTTCCGTTCGGGCTCCAGTACTCTGGAATGCCCTCCCGGTAACAGTTTGAGATGCTACCTCAGTAGAAGCATTTAAGTCTCACCTTAAAACTCATCTGTACACTCTAGCCTTTAAATAGACCTCCTTTTTAGACCAGTTGATCTGCCGCTTTTCTTTCTCCTATGTCCCCCCCTCCCTTGTGGAGGGGGTCCGGTCCGATGACCATGGATGAAGTACTGGCTGTCCAGAGTCGAGACCCAGGATGGACCGCTCGCCTGTGTCGGTTGGGGACATCTCTACGCTGCTGATCCGCCTCCGCTTGAGATGGTTTCCTGTGGACGGGACTCTCGCTGCTGTCTTGGATCCGCTTGAACTGTCCCTAGTGTGTGAATGTGAGTGTGTTGGAGCCACTATGGATTTAGGGCTATATAAGTAAACATTGATTGATTGATTGATTGATGGATTGAACTTTCACAGTATCACGTTAGACCCGCTCGACATCCATTGCTTTCGGTCCCCTAGAGGGGGGTGGGGGGGGGGGGGTTGCCCACATCTGAGGTCCTCTCCAAGGTTTTTCATAGTCAGCATTGTCACTGGCGTCCCACTGGATGTGAATTCTCCCTGCCCACTGGGTGTGTTTTCCTTGCCCTTTTGTGGGTTCTTCCGAGGATGTTTTAGTCGTAATGATTTGTGCAGTCCTTTGAGACATTTGTGATTTGGGGCTATATAAATAAACATTGATTGATTGATTGAAATGGTCAGCCTAGGCCCCAAGTTCCTGTTGGCTGGCAGCCATCCCCACAGAGAGTCTTCTGCAAGGCTGTTGACTCAGAAGTTCGTCTGGAGGTGGCTGAAGGAGGGCGTGCGGGCCTGAGTGACTCATGCGTGGTCTGTCAGCACGCAAAAGTGCACCGTCACACCAATGGCAGTTTGCTGTCCCTAGGAGGAAGTTCGACCATGTAAACATTGACTTGGTGAGCCCACTTCCCCCCCTTCACCAACCGCCTCATGATGGTGGGCAGGACAACCACTGGCCGGTAGTCGTTCCCCTCACTTCAACATCTTCCACTGACATTCATCAGCATGTGGGCATCACATGCTGATGAGCTTCCTCTGACCCGGGTGCACAGTTTACCTTAGAGAGCTGGAACGTGGTCACCGGAGGTCAAGCTGCACCGCATCACCCCCCAGGCTAATCGTTTGTGTGAGCAATTCCACCACTCCATGAAGGCTGTCTTGCATGCCAGTTTGACTGACGGCAACTTGGTGAACAAACTACCCTAGGCCTCAAACAGGCCTGTGGTAGCCTCAGGAACACACCTAAAGAAGACCTGCAGTCAACGTCTGTCGGGCTTGTCTATGGCCAGGCGATGCGAGTTCCAGGGGATTTAATTCTGTACGCCAATAGACCTTGGTCGTTGGCCAGGCAGCGACCTTCCCTGTTTGAGGCCACCAGAGCTTTCGAATTCATCCCCAAGTCAGGGCACGGCATCCCAGATTCTCGGGTTCCACCCAGTCTGTGCTCAGCGGATTTAGTCTTAATTTGTCATGACGCCCACCATGGATTTTCGCGCCACCCCTTTGAAGGGTCGTTTAACCCTTGTATTATGTTGGGAAAAAATGACATTGATTAGGTTGCGGGTCGTTTTGACCCGCACTGTGTAAATGCACTCAAAACAGTCAAGAAAACAGGTTAAACCAATAACAATTTCACAATACGAAGTTCCTGCAGTCCTGGGTTCAAATCCAGGCTCGGGATCTTTGTGTGTGGAGTTTGCACGTTTTCCCCGTGAATGCGTGGGTTCCCTCCGGGTACTCCGGCTTCCTCCCACCTCCAAAGACATGCACCTGGGGATAAGTTGATTGGCAACACTAAATGGTCCCTAGTGTGTGAATGTGAGTGTGAATGTTGTCTATCTGTGTTGGCCCTGCGATGAGGTGGCGACTTGTCCAGGGTGTACCCTGCCTTCCGCCCGATTGTAGCTGAGATAGGCGCCAGCACCCCCGCGACCCCGAAAGGGAATAAGCGGTAGGAAATGGATGGATGGGTTATATAAACATTTAGAAAAGTGACATACAATACATTTTTTATTCCAATTGTATTATGTTAAGGGTCAATTTGACCCATTTCAGCTTTTGTGTTGATCAAAGTACTGGTTATCCTTTCTTTTTCTTGCTGAAATCTGGTGAGTTTTCCTCATCTAGGGTCATGAACTGGTGTGTAAATCTGGACACTGTTGTGTAGTGGAATGTTTGTGCAGAGTTTGTATAAAAAGATGATGTTGCGGGTCATTTTGACCCAGGCGCTTTAATGTAGGTAAATAGCTGTTCAGATCCAAAAATAAACATGTCTCCTTGATGTACGTTTTACTTTGATGTACAATTGTTTGTATTTTGATTGTCTCTGAGACCCAGAGCCAGGTGTGTGAAGAGAGGGAACTTTTTCACACTTGTCCTTGTCTCCTCAGATGTCATCCTTCTGGAACTCATTTTTGGTGAGTTTGTCAAAGAGATGACACGAGAACAGTGACAAGGACACCTGGCTCTGGGTCTCAGAGCCAATCAAAATACAAACAATTGTACATCAAAGTAAAAAGTACATCAAAGAGACTTGTTTATTTTGGCTATTTACCCACATTAAAGCGTCTGGGTCAAAATGACCCGCAACATCATCTTTCTATACAAACTCTGCAAGACATTCCACTACAAAACAAAGTATCCAGATTTTACACACCAGTTCATGACCCTAGATGAGGAAAAGTCACCAGATTTCAGCAATAAAAAGAAAGGATAACCAGTACTTTGATCAACACAAAAACAGAAATGGATCAAATTGACCCTCAACATAATAGAAGGGTTAAGGTCCTACAACACAAGGATAAGAGTCTGATTGTTGACGTTGGGGGAAGACCTGAAACTGTTTTTCATTGATAGGATTAAGGCGACCCACGTAGAAGTTTCCAGGCCATTGGAATTGTCCCAGGTGCGGCGTCTTCAGTAATGCGGACGTTGTACCGATCCGTTGTGGTGAAGAAGGAGCTGAGCCGGAAGGCAAAGCTCTCAATTTACCGGTCGATCTACGTTCCCATCCTCACCTATGATCATGAGCTGTGGGTCATGACCGAAAGGATAAGATCACGGGTACAAGCGGCCCAAAAGAGTTTCCTTCTCTCCCTTAGAGATAGGGTGAGAAGCTCTGCCATCCGGGAGGAACTCAAAGTAAAGCCGCTGCTCTTCCACATCGAGAGGAGCCAGATGAGGTGGTTCGGGCATCTGGTCAGGATGCCACCCGAACGCCTCCCTAGAGAGGTGTTTAGGGCACGTCCAACCGGTAGGAGGCCACGGGGAAGACCCAGGACACGTTGGGAAGACTATGTCTTCCGGCTGGCCTGGGAACGCCTCGGGATCCCCCGGGAAGAGCTAGACGAAGTGGCTGGAGAGAGGGAAGTCTGGGTTTCCCTGCTTAGGCTGTTGCCCCCGCGACCCGACCTCGGATAAGCGGAAGAAGATGGATGGATGGATGGATGGAATTGTCCCATGCCCCACGCCGCAAAGCCCCCTCTCCATTTTTCCCCCACGCACCTTATCCAATCGTGGTCCTCTCTGCCCTGTCAGCGCTCATGCTTTCCAGTACCCGTTGTGGTACTGGGAGGCATGGGGGGGCTTGTTTAGTGGGTTTACATCATTTATCAACGGAACTTTAGTGATTGTTAGAGTTCAGGTTGGATGGGTTTTCTGGGGACACATTTCTGGTGTAGTGTGTTGTTGCACTGAGAAACCACAGATGCTTAGACACTGCTCCATTGCTGATTTGAAAACAAAGTCTGAATGTCATCAAAACAATTAGTTTAATCTTTGGACACTCCTCTTTTCACTCCCGTCCTTACACGCTACACAATGACCACTTTTATTTTTTAGTGGATACCAAATCTTACTGGCAGTGTTTTGGCTCCGTAAGGGAATCAATGCTGTCATTGTTGCACATGCATAAACACACACACACACATGCCCCAACACCATGGCAACACACATTCACGTGGCAAGCACTGTATGACATTTTCAGGTTTCAAGTGTTGTCCTTTTCATGGATTTCAATGACATTCGCAAGTGTAAGTAAAACTCCATGATCTATTATTTTAAAACAGCCCCCGATAAAGGTGTGATGACAAAGGTCACCTTTTTAGCAATGTGCCTCGGGATCCCCCGGGAAGAGCTAGATGAAGTGGCTGGGGAGAGGGAAGTCTGGTCTTCCTTGCTTAGGCTGCTTCCCCCACGACCCGACCTCGGATAAGCGGAAGAAGATGGATGGATGGATGGGTTTTCAGCCAGAAAAGGCTAACTTGCAAACCTTTGCGGTGGAAGAACTTTAGTATTGACCTGAAAGGCAAAATCTTGGCTAGAAGCGGCCGAAATGAGCTTCTTTGTAGAGTTGCTGACTCCCCCTTATTGACAGGAGTGAAGTGAATTGAAGTGAATTATATTTATATAGCACTTTTTCTCTAGTGACTCAAAGCGCTTTACATAGTGAAACCCAATATCTAAGTTACATTCAAACCAGTGTGAGTGGCACTGAGAGCAGGTGGGTAAAGTGTCTTGCCCAAGGACACAACGGCAGTGACTAGGATGGCGGAAGCGGGAATCGAACCTGCAACCCTCAAGTTGCTGGCACGGCCGCTCTACCAACCGAGCTAAACCAGAAGTTCTGGTGGGCCACCTGAGCTCAGGCATGCAAAACGTGAGGCTCAAAAGGTTGTTGCTGGAGATGTCTGGGCCTTCCATACCATAGATTAGCTACTTCTCAAATTGTAGGGTGAGGAATTTCAATATACAGTACAAAAATGAACTTCCTCTTGAATTGTTTGGACTTTTTACTTTGCTTGGGGAATCACAGACTTGAAATATTACAAATGTTTATTTAACTTAACCTGGAAATGTTTTTAACCTTCGTCTTGTGTTAGGGTCGGCACCGACCCGTTTTAGTTTTTAAATGCATAAAAACACCACATACATTTATTTTTTTGCATCAACGCTTTTTGACTTTGTCAGGAACCTCTTTGTCAACAAAATAAAACATTTTAATTTTTTTCACTAAATTATAAAATGCTCTGGTAGAAATTATGCCCTTGGTGTTGTTAGGGTCGGTTTTGACCCGGTTATAAAAATAAGACTATAAAGCAATGATAAGAGCAAAAACTGAACACACTGACAGCCAGCTCCTCTCCCAATCATGTGAGCTTTAGTGGATTCTCATTTTACCTTGTTATCCTGTACAAAAACAATCAAAAGACGGACACTAAAAGTGTCACTTTTTGCCACTCTGATTTTGTTTTTTTATTAGTTTTGGAACTAGTAACCTATTTCTCTTGGTTTCATTTGCTTAATTGGTTGTTTGTTTGATGTTGGATTTCTGTTGCTGAAAAAAATACGTTTTAGCCTTTTTCTTGAAGTAAATATATATGGGTCGAAATTGACCCGTAACACCATAGATGTTACTATAGTTAAAATTCTTAAAATGAAAAAATAAACAAAACACATTTATTTAAGAGATGTGTTCTAATACCACTTAGTAATAGTTAGGTAACACAACAACCTTTTTTTTTATTTATATGATTCTCTTGAGGTTCGTTTTACCATTTTTAAAAATTGAAATCGAGGGGTATACTGACAAAATAAGGCCCAATGGCCCAAACCAAAAATATTAAAACCAATATTTTCAAGGATAAGGAAGCCTAACAAGGTAACCAAGAGATGAGAAACAAATTGGATGATAGATAATTGTTTTTAGTGTATTTTACAGCTGATTCAAAACATGGGTCAAAACAGACCCGTTAACATAAGAGATGGTAACAGAAAGCTAATACAAGAGGAAAGTTAAGTTCAAGCAGTGGGTTGTACGGATACATAAATAAATATTATATTATCATGTTCTCAATCCTGTTTTAATTTTGGGGGCTCATGAAAAGAGTTCAGGGGGCGGGGCATAGATGTGTATCCTCAAAGTTTCATAATTGTTGGACTAGCAGTCAATGATTTATGGGTCATTACTTGTCATTAAGTCCCGCCCATCTGTACTTCATTTGGTGAATAACACCGCCACCGTGTGGTGCATCTAATACTGCAGGTGCATGTTCATGAGTAGAAAAGTATGAGAAAGTGTCGGTTGATTTGTGTTGTTTTAAAAACAATTATTAAAAACGTTGCTCATTGGACTCGCTTTGCTTCGATGGCACAAAAATGATCCGGAACTTCCCTTTAAAAAAGACAGTCAATATTCCACAGTCACTGCTTTGGTCTTGAGGTATTCCATGAGCGCATCCTCTCCTATCGATGACAAGCAGACATTTAGTACATCATCACATGCACTATAATATACAGCAATACATAACATTTAAATAATGACATCAAACATACTGTAGTTAAACTCCAGGTATTCTGATGCAATACTGATATTGGGCCGATATCAGCAAAAAACAATATTGGATTATATAATTTTTATCTAAAATCTGTAATATACACTTTGATACAAACCTGGACAGCCAGTTAATATCTAAATGTCATCTAATAAACACACACGGTGGGTCTTTTCTTGTATTTTAGTCAAGTCATTTACAAAATGTAAGCATTGGTAGGCTACGGGCGACTACGAGCTAGCAGCTACACAACAGCTAAGCTTGCAATTGCACACAAGCTATGTAATAAATGCCCTAATTTAAACCAGAGGTCCTCAACCTTTTTTGCACCACGGACCAGATTAATGTAGGATTTTTTTCTACGGACCGGTTTTTTAAGTGTGGCAGATAAATGCAGCAAAAATAAATGCATGAAAAATAGCGCACACTAAAACACCGACCTAGTGGAAGCCCTGAGCTTGTTTATTTGTAATGAGATCCCCAGCAGGTTGATGGTACTATATGCCATGGACCATGGATGTTGATGGTACTATATGCCATGGACCATGGATGTTGATGGTACTATATGCCATGGACCATGGATGTTGATGGTACTATATGCCATGGACCATGGATGTTGATGGTACTATATGCCATGGACCATGGATGTTGATGGTACTATATGCCATGGACCATGGATGTTGATGGTACTATATGCCATGGACCATGGATGTTGATGGTACTATATGCCATGGACCATGGATGTTGATGGTACTATATGCCATGGACCATGGATGTTGATGGTACTATATGCCATGGACCATGGATGTTGATGGTACTATATGCCATGGACCATGGATGTTGATGGTACTATATGCCATGGACCATGGATGTTGATGGTACTATATGCCATGGACCATGGATGTTGATGGTACTATATGCCCTGGCCCATGGATGTTGATGGTATTATATGCCATGGACCATGGATGTTGATGGTACTATATGCCATGGACCTTGGATGTTGATGGTACTATATGCCATGGACCATGGATGTTGATGGTACTATATGCCATGGACCATGGATGTTGATGGTACTATATGCCATGGACCATGGATGTTGATGGTACTATATGCCATGGACCATGGATGTTGATGTACTATATGCCATCAACCTACTGGGGACTGGCCGATGGAAATCAACCTCAGGCTACAATCTGTCACATTTATATTATATATGTTCATTAATGTGCATTGTAACATGTCACAAAGTTATAACAAAAATAACAAATGGTGGCTTCCTATGAGGAGTTTTATTGTTTGTCTTTAAACAAGCTTATTGGTGTGTTTAGTGGCACAGGCGAAATTTAAGGCAGTGGTTTATAAGTTATGGAATGTCGTTGGGGACCGCTGATCTAAACAATATCGCAGCAGATATGTCAATATGAGCAAGTATCAAATTATTATAGTTGTATATTATAAGAAAGAATCCAGTAATTATCAAATTTACTGCGGCGTGAGTTGAACTTCATTATTTTGGCCAGTAGGTGTCGCCAAAAGCAAATACTGACCAACTTTAACTCAACTAAAGACAGCATTAGCTCGTTCCAGGCGGTTAATATGTTTGTGTTTTTCATACCTACCATTGTTTTCTGTTTGAGTAATTCCACTTGATAAAACCTTTTCTAAATTTCCACTCTCAAAACAATAAAAGTACGAATGATTCCTGCCGATATATTTGTTCTCTGAGTCATTTCACTTGATAAAACCTTTTCTAAAATTCCACTCTGTGAATTATTCCTGCTGATAGTTGTGTTGTCACACCCTTAATATAAACATACAGAATTTGAGAATTTGCAGGGACAAAAACAAAAGAACCCCTATACTTTAGAAATGTATCATAAAAATGCGTCTGACGATGGCGCTCTAAGCATCAAGACTGTTTTGTAGACAGTGAAGCGTCTTCTACAATCATCCCTGCCTGTTTTAAGTTGAGGCTGGCTAAAACACAAAATCATTTGACAGTTGATTACCATGCACGGGAGTTATTGAATGAACGATAAACTAAGGCTGCGGTCACACTACAGGAGGGGTGCCCATTACGTCGATCGCGAGCTACCAGTCGACCGCGGGGGGTGTGTCAGTCGATCTCCAGCCAGGCTTTTAAAAAAAATAGACCTAAAAATTAGTGATCATCAATCTTCACCAAGACGTCACTTAAATGACATTCACGGTACCGGAGGGTCTTGTGAGATGACGCTGGCTGCTGCAAGATCATTATTATGAAAATATGACCGAGAGGAAGGCGAGAAACACTTTTTATTTCAACAGACTCTCACGCCGTACCTTCCGTCAAAACTCTAAAGGCCGACTGCACATTTCCTATCTTCACAATAAAAGCCCTGCTTCATGATGCCTGCGCTAACTAAATACAGAGTCTCGGAAAACTGCCGTGCACAAGCGATCCCTCAGAAAGCTGGCGTGCACATCACTTGTGCACGCCAGCTTTCTGAGACTCTTATTTTGTTAGCGCAGGCAGCATGAAGCAGGGCGTTTTATTGTGAAGATAGGAAATGTGCAGTCGGCCTTTAGAGTTTTGACGGAAGGGACGGCGCGAAAGTCTGTTGAAATAAAAAGTGTTTCTCGCCTTCCTCTCTGTCATTTTTTCATAATAATGAACTGGCAGCAGCCAGCGTCATCTCACAAGACCCTCGGGTGCCGTGAATGTCAATCAAGCAAGCTACGGAATTTGCCGCCAATGTTTTTCTTGTAAAGTGTATGGAAGCTGGATGAATTAGATGCCAAAAACCAACCACTTTCATGTGGTATTGTACAGAAAGGACAACTTTTTTTCTCCTCCATTTGAAAATGTGGGCGTTATCATCATTACTGTCTGATTCCAATCAATGCAAGTCATCAGAATCAGGTAATACACCAACTTATATTCTTGTCTTTGTGAAAGAAAGACATCTATATGTGTTACACATGCTTGTATTATCATTAAACACATTTAACTTGTTTACAAAAATGTCTCTTTCATAAATAAATAAATATAAATGATATATATAAATGAGGTAGATCCCCTCGAGTTGGTCACTTGAAAAAGTGTGGGCACCCCTGCACTACAGGGTAAGAAGCCAAATTTTGAATTTTTTGTTAAATCCCATCTTTTTATGCAGTCGTTCACATGCCAAAAAAAGAATGTGATTTCTAACATTAATCAGAGTCATAATCAGAAATACTTTAACAACACAAAAGTCCTTTAAACCCACAAGCATGTGCACATGATTAGATAGAAGAAACTCAGTTTTGCATGTACAAAAACACGTGCAAACTTGATAGCACACGCAAAGCTGATCTACTGAACTTGTGCGCGGAAATAAGCAGAATAAGGAGTGCAACATATTTTGCGTGTCCACCTTTATGTATATACAGAATATATGCTAATCATCAGAAGCCGGGATGCCAGGATGTCTTTAGAGGATGATTAAAACAATTTCAATTGGTGCATTTTGGTTTGTTTTTTTCATTGATATGAAAAACATTGGCTTCACGGTGGAAGAGGGGTTAGTGCGTCTGCCTCACAATAAAAAGTTCCTGCAGTCCTGGGTTCAAATCCAGGCTTGGGATCTTTCTGTGTAGAGTTTGCATTTTCTCCCCGTGAATGCTTCCTCCCACTTCCAAAGACATGCACCTGGGGATAGGTTGATTGGCAACACTAAATGGTCCCTAGTGTGTGAATGTTGTCTGTCTATCTGTGTTGGCCCTGCGATGAGGTGGCGACTTGTCCAGGGTGTACCCTGCCTTCCGCCCGATTGTAGCTGAGATAGGCGCCAGCGCCCCCCGCGACCCCGAAAGGGAATAAGCGGTAGAAGATGGATGAAAAACATTTTTGTAATATGCATTTTCTTGCGTGTGGAACATTCCAGCGGACGCTAAAAAAGTGGGTTCCGTAGACCGCTTCTAAAACGCTCAGAAAACGTGGTACACGTTATTCCACAGGGAGGAGAATAAATGGGTTGTACTTGTATAGCGCTTTTCTACCTTCAAGGTACTCAAAGCGCTTTGACACTACTTCCACATTTACCCATTCACACACACATTCACACACTGATGGAGGGAGCTGCCATGCAAGGCGCCAAACAGCAGCCATCAGGAGCAAGGGTGAAGTGTCTTGCTCAGGACACAACGGACGTGACGAGGTTGGTATTAGGTGGGATTTGAACCAGGGAACCTCGGGTTGCGCACGGCCACTCTCCCACTGCGCCACGCCGTCCCTAACCATATGTACAGTAAATGAGTGTGTCCATGGTGAAAGCTGCATAGTACACACCAAATCCTCATGCAAATAGGGCAGTCCGTGCCACTTTTGCACTTGTTATCAATTGTACATGCAGTCTTAGTAGATCACACGCATCATGCCGACAAACAATACAAACAATGTTATAGTTTGCACACGCTGTTTAGCGCTTGGTAACTAGATCTGAGTAGATTGGGCCACTTGTCTGCTACAACTTACCGAGGTCTTTGCCAAAGCCAGACTGCTTGAAGCCTCCAAAAGGTGAAGCCACGTCAGTCTTGTTGTAGGTGTTAATGAAAACGGTTCCAGCCTCCAAGTGTTCACTAACATACATGGCTTTGTTAATGTCTCGGGTGAACACACCTGAAGCCAGACCATACTCCGTGTCATTGGCTCTCTGCAGCACACCGTCCACGTCCCTGTGAAGCACAACTCACTCAAATACCATTCTAGCATCCATGGGGTTTGTTATCTGGACTATTTACCCATCTTTAAATTTGGAGACGACCATGATGGGGCCGAAAGACTCCTCTTTGGCCATGAACATGTGGTCCTCCACGTCAGTGAACACAGTCGGCTCCATGAAGAAACCTGTTAGAAAAAAAAAAAAGTTGTATAACTTTATTTATTATTCCGTATTATATCAGTTTAAAGTTTCACAACATTTTAAAAACAAACATATTCCAGTATTCATCGCCCCCTTCTTGCTGTTAATTGCAAATCCCCCCAGGCATTCTTATTGTGGCGTGCAGTGTCATTGCTAGGCTGGTAAACAATTGAAGTGGTTATGGTAAATGTGCATGTTTTAATCTCCGGGTTGGGGAGGAGACCCTGCCCCAAGTGGAGGAGTTCAAGTACCTAGGAGTCTTGTTCACGAGTGAGGGAAGAGTGGATCGTGAGATCGACAGGCGGATCGGTGCGGCGTCTTCAGTAATGCGGACGTTGTACCGATCCGTTGTGGTGAAGAAGGAGCTGAGCCGGAAGGCAAAGCTCTCAATTTACCGGTCGATCTACGTTCCCATCCTCACCTATGGTCATGAGCTTTGGGTCATGACCGAAAGGATAAGATCACGGGTACAAGCGGCCGAAATGAGCTTCCTCCTCTCTCTTAGAGATAGGGTGAGAAGCTCTGCCATCCGGGAGGAACTCAAAGTAAAGCCGCTGCTCCTTCACATCGAGAGGAGCCAGATGAGGTGGTTCGGGCATCTGGTCAGGATGCCACCCGAACACCTCCCTAGGGAGGTGTTTAGGGCACGTCCAACCGGTAGGAGGCCACGGGGAAGACCCAGGACACGTTGGGAAGACTATGTCTCCCGGCTGGCCTGGGAACGCCTCGGGATCCCCCGGGAAGAGCTAGACGAAGTGGCTGGGGAGAGGGAAGTCTGGGTTTCCCTGCTTAGGCTGTTGCCCCCGCGACCCGACCTCGGATAAGCGGAAGATGATGGATGGATAATTGCGGACTATAATCCGCTACTTTTTTCCCTGCGGCTTATAAAACGGTGTGGAAGATTGTTGAGAGACACCGCCGACGGGCCGACAACGGGCGGAAAGCAGCAGCGCGGGCCCACCTGGAGGCCGGGAGGCGGGGCATGCGGCGGTAAGAGGAGGCGTGACGCTGCAGCGGCAATCTAATGCAGGTGCGTATACGACACACCGGCTCACGATCTGTCTATCTGCTGGCAGAATATAAAAAGGGCGAGGGAGGAGCGACCAGGGGGAGAGCAGCACGGAGGAGGAAACATCGGCCAGCAGACCTGAAGCACGACAAACCCCCACCACGAGAGCAATGACACACCCCCGCAGCGGACGCAAGCCCCGGACGTGCAGCGGCAGCACGAAGGAGCGCACTGAAAAGTGACTCTACCAAAGGGCCAAGATTTGTTGAAATAATAAATCAATGCCAACGCTGCTATGATGCGTCTTGTGTCAGGTGTCCCCGCAACCCACACGAGGACGGCAGAAAGTCCGTTACAGTGCCTGGTATTCCTAGGTAGTATGTGGAGAGACACCGCCGACGGGCCGACAACGGGCGGAAAGCAGCAGCGCGGGCCCACCTGGAGGCCGGGAGGCGGGGCATGCGGCCATACTACCCGGAGTACGCCCGATCTCGTCTGATCTTGGAAGCTAAGCTGGGTCTGGCCTGGTTAGTACTTGAATGGGAGACTGTAACGGACTTCCTGCCGTCCTCGTGTGGGTTGCGGGGACACCTGACACAAGACGCATCATAGCAGCGTTGGCATTGATTTATTATTTCAACAAATCTTGGCCCTTTGGTCGAGTCACTTTTCAGTGCGCTCCTTCGTGCTGCCGCTGCGGGGGGGTGTCATTGCTCTCGCGGTGGGGGTTTGTCGTGCTTCAGGTCTGCTGGCCGATGTTTCCTCCTCCGTGCTGCTCTCCCCCTGGTCGCTCCTCCCTCGCCCTATTTATATTCTGCCAGCAGATAGACAGATCGTGAGCCGGTGTGTCGTATACGCACCTGCATTTGATTGCCGCTGCAGCGTCACGCCTCCTCTTGCCGCCGCATGCCCCGCCTCCCGGCCTCCAGGTGGGCCCACGCTGCTGCTTTCCGCCCGTTGTCGGCCCGTCGGCGGTGTCTCTCCACAAAGATATATGGATTTTTCTCCTCTGAAAGCCATGATGCAAAAAGTAAACCAAAACATCCATCCATCCATCCATCCATCCATCATCTTCCGCTTATCCGAGGTCGGGTCGCGGGGGCAACAGCCTAAGCAGGGAAACCCAGACTTCCCTCTCCCCAGCCACTTCGTCTAGCTCTTCCCGGGGGATCCCGAGGCGTTCCCAGGCCAGCCGGGAGACATAGTCTTCCCAACGTGTCCTGGGTCTTCCCCGTGGCCTCCTACTGGTTGACCAGATGCCCGAACCACCTCATCTGGCTCCTCTCGATGTGAAGGAGCAGCGGCTTTACTTTGAGTTCCTCCCGGATGGCAGAGCTTCTCAGACCTATCTCTAAGGGAGAGCCCCGCCACACGGCGGAGGAAACTCATTTGGGCCGCTTGTACCCGTGATCTTATCCTTTCGGTCATGACCCAAAGCTCATGACCATAGGTGAGGATGGGAACGTAGATCGACCGGTAAATTGAGAGCTTTGCCTTCCGGCTCAGCTCCTTCTTCACCACAACGGATCGGTACAACGTCCGCATTACTGAAGACGCCGCACCGATCCGCCTGTCGATCTCACGATCCACTCTTCCCTCACTCGTGAACAAGAACAAAACCAAAACAAAACAACAAAAAAACAAGCAAAACACTGAATAGTTGTTGTACTGTTTGGGCTATGGCGCCCAAGTTCGCTCAATAGTACTGCATTGCCATTCTGTTTAGACTAGACCAGGGGTCACCAACGCGGTGCCCGCAGGCACCAGGTCGCCCGTTAGGACCAGATGAGTAGCCCGCTGGCCTGTTCTAGAAATAGCTCAAATAGCAGCACTTACCAGTGAGCTGCCTCTGTTTTTTAAAATTGTATTTATTTACTAGCAAGCTGGTCTCGTTTTTATTTCTAAGAGAGACAAAACTGAAATAGGGCTTCACGGTGGAAGAGGGGTTAGTGCGTCTGCCTCACAATACGAAGTTCCTGCAGTCCTGGGTTCAAATCCAGGCTTGGGATCTTTCTGTGTGGAGTTTGCATGTTCTCCCCGTGAATGCGTGGATTCCCTCCGGGTACTCCGGCTTCCTCCCACTTCCAAAGACATGCACCTGGGGATAGGCCCCTCCCACCTCCAAAGACATGCACCTGGGGATAGGCCCCTCCCACCTCCAAAGACATGCACCTGGGGATAGGTTGATTGGCAACACTAAATTGACTCTATTGTGTGAATGTTGTCTGTCTATCTGTGTTGGCCCTGTGATGAGGTGGCGACTTGTCCAGGGTGTACCCCGCCTTCCGCCCGATTGTAGCTGAGATAGGCGCCAGCGCCCCCCGCGACCCCAAAAAGGGGAATAAGCGGTAGAAATGGATGGATAACAAAACTGAAATAGAATTAGAAAATCCAAGAAAATATTTTAAAGACTTGGTTTTCACTTGTTTAAATATTTTTTTTTTTACTTTGCTTCTTATAACTTTCAGAAACACAATTTTAGAGAAAAAATACAATTTAAAAATCATTTTTAAACACATATACCTTTTAACCTTTTAAATTCCCTCCCATTCTTTCCTGACAATTTAAATCAATGTTCAAGTAAATTTAATTTTTTTTATTGTAAAGAATAATAAATACATTTTAATTTAATTCTTCATTTTGGCTTCTATTTTTTCGACGAATAATATTTGTGAAATATTTCTTCAAACTTATGATTAAAATTCAAAAAATGATTCCGGCAATTCTAGAAAATCTTTAGAATCAAATTTAAATCTTATTTCAAAGTCTTTTGAATTTCTTTTAAAATTTTTGTTCTGGAAAATTTAGAAGAAATAATGATTTGTCTTTGTTAGAAATATAGCTTGGTCCAATTTGTTAGATAGTCTAACAAAATGCAGATTGTATTATAACCTATTTAAAAGATGTCATCAAAATTGTAAAAATTGATCTTAATCAGGAAAAATGACTAATGATGTTCCATAAATTCTTTTTTAAATTTTTAAAATAAGATTCGAATTAGATTGTTTTTGTCTTCTTTTTTTTGGGTTGAATTTTGAATTTTAAAGAGTCGAAATTGAAGATAAACTATGTTTCAAAATTAAATTTTCATTTTGTTTCCTGTTTTCTCCTCTTTTAAACCGTTCAAATAAGTTTTTTTTTCATCATTTATTCTCTGCAATAAACCTTCCGTAAGAGGAAAAAAAATGTACGACGGAATGACAGACAGAAATACCTATTTTATATATATATATATATATATATATATATATATATATATATATATATATATATATATACATATATATATGTGTACATATATATACATATATATATATGTACATATATAGATATATATACACATATATATAGATATATATATACACATATATATAGATATATACATATGTATATATATATATATATATATATATATATATATATATATATATATATATATATGTGTACATATATATACATATATATATATGTACATATATATATACATATATAGATATATATACATATATATATACACATATATATAGATATATACATATATATATATATATACACATATATATAGATATATATATACACATATATATAGATATATACATATATATATATATATATATATATTTATTTATCAAAGGTAAATTGAGCAAATTGGCTATTTTTGGCTATTTATTTAAGTGTGTATCAAACTGGTAGCCCTTCGCATTAATCAGTACCCAAGAAGTAGCGCTTGGTTTCAAAAAGGTTGGTGACCCCTGGACTAGAGCGTTCAAGTTCAATAGCCATTCGGGTCTTCTGTCCGTCCATAGCGTTTCTACTTGTATGGATTCTTTATTAATACGGCAAGCAACGTTTGTAACTTTTACAGTATAACTAAAAACATTCTTACATACTCAACCATCCATGTGGGATTGTCTGTAGGAATGTTTTCAAGCGTATTTTTACGTGCTATCGTACGAAATTCCAATAAATCAGTCGTTTTTTGTTTTTCGATATCTCTTTATGAAAACTGAAATACCCGAAAAATACACTGACCATAAACGATTCCTTGAGGCAAAAAAAAAAAAATGCAAAGAAGTAATACTGTAGAATTAGTTTTAACTTACAGTTGTGTGGATGTCATCATGAATCGCTTGCTGATGGCATCATAGCAGTAAAAATAAAATGTTTCCTCTTCAATTTCTCCCAGGTATGCACATATTACGACGTGAAACATGTCAAATTCACACATTTTTGTTTTAATGGGAATGAATCGAACTTCCTCATCTCAAAAAGAAAAGCATGTGGTTTGCTGTCATTTGTAACTAGCTTCTATTATTGGATATATTCCAAACTTGTCCCATCCAATTACAAAATGATAGTTTTGTCTAATTTTTATTTGTGAACCAAAATGTCAGTTAATTGTGTTATCGTCTTACTCAATGTGCATTTGTTTTGATTAGTTACAGTATTGTCTTATGTTTACCTGCTCCAATGTAAAATACAAAACCCAGATCAAATAAACCGTTTTCAGGCCAGGGCAAGCGTGGCCCACCCATCCATGCTATCCAAAAGTGCCAAGCCATACACCAGGGGTGCCCACACTTTTTCTGCAGGCGAGCTACTTTTCGATTGACCAACTCGAGGGGATCTACCTCATTTATATATATCATTTATATTTATTTATTTATGAAAGAGACATTTTTGTAAACAAGTTAAATGTGTTTAATGATAATACAAGCATGTGTAACACATATAGATGTCTTTCTTTCACAAAGACAAGAATATAAGTTGGTGTATTACCTGATTCTGATGACTTGCATTGATTGGAATCAGACAGTAATGATGATAACGCCCACATTTTCAAATGGAGGAGAAAAAAAGTTGTCCTTTCTGTACAATACCACATGAAAGTGGTTGGTTTTTGGCATCTAATTCATCCAGCTTCCATACACTTTACAAGAAAAACATTGGCGGCAAATTCCGTAGCTTGCTTGACTGACATTCACGGCACCCGAGGGTCTTGTGAGATGACGCTGGCTGCTGCCAGTTCATTATTATGAAAAAATGACAAAGAGGAAGGCGAGAAACACTTTTTATTTCAACAGACTTTCGCGCCGTCCCTTCCATCAAAACTCTAAAGGCCGACTGCACATTTCCTATCTTCACAATAAAAGCCCTGCTTCATGCTGCCTGCGCTAACAAAATAAGAGTCTCAGAAAGCTGGCGTGCACACGTGATGTGCACGCCAGCTTTCTGAGGGATCGCTTGTGCACGCCAGTTTTCCGAGACTCTGTATTTAGTTAGCGCAGGCAGCATGAAGCAGGGCTTTTATTGTGAAGATAGGAAATGTGCAGTCGGCCTTTAGAGTTTTGACGGAAGGTACGGCGCGAGAGTCTGTTGAAATAAAAAGTTATTCTCGCCTTCCTCTCGGTCATATTTTCATAATAATGATCTTGCAGCAGCCAGCGTCATCTCACAAGACCCTCCGGTACCGTGAATGTCATTTAAGTGACGTCTTGGTGAAGATTGATGATCACTCATTTTTAGGTCTATTTTTTTTAAAAGCCTGGCTGGAGATCGACTGACACACCCCCCCGCGGTCGACTGGTAGCTCGCGATCGACGTAATGGGCACCCCTGCCATACACTGTAGAACTAGGGGTGTCAAACGTATGGCCTGCAGGCCAGATCAGGCCCGCAGACAGGTTTTATCTGGCCCGTGAAAAAAGTTTGCTAAGTATAAAAACAAGATTAGATTTTTGAATGAAAGAAACAGCTGTTTGAAATGTGCCCACTGGATGCCACAATAGCAATTATTCGTGTCCTCTGCCACAAGAGCGTGCACACTGCAAAAACTGAAATTTAAGTAAGATTGCATATCTCAAATAAGGGTGATATTTGTGATATTTGTGATATTTGCTTATTTTCTGTATAATAAGATAATTATTCTCACTAAACAGATTTGATGTTAGAGTGTTTTACTTGTTTGAAGTGTTTTGGTCCTACATGATCTCAGTAAGATATTACAGCTTGTTGCTGATATTTGATGACCTATATTGAGTAAAACATGCTTGATACTAGAATATCAACTGTTGCAAAGCTGTGTCATCAACATTCACAAGTATAAAATTACTTTTTTAAGTAATAATTTCTTATTTCAAGCATGAAAAAAAAATCATGATGCCGAGCGCATATCATTATGTCAAGATAATGGCACTAGCATTTACTTAAATTAAGAATATTTTTCAACATGTTGAGCAAAATGGTCTCTTTTTTTTCTAAAAAGAAAAGTACACTTGTTATTAGGGAGAATATACTTATTTTAAGGTATTTTGGGTTCACTGAGGTTAGCTAATTAGGGTCCTTGGCCAAGGACCCTATTGAAACTGCTGAGTTTTATTATTATTCCGCACCTACGCGCTGTAATTTGACCCCCTTAATATGCTTCAAAACTCACCAAATTTGACACACACGTCGGTATAGCAAACCTTCCCAACATATTAAGCAAGCAATCCCCCAAAATGAAAATTGCGCTATAGCGCCCCCTAGGAAAAGTTACAGACAAAACTGCATGTAACTTCTGTTAGGAATGTCATATCGACATGAAACAAAAACTCCTATGTAGGTCTGACTTAGACCCAATTTTCATACACTCACTTCTTTCAGCAAAATTCTACAGGAAGTCGGCAAAAACCCCTTCAAAATAAAATGTTCGCAAAAAATGCAATTTTTGCCTCTTTGCGTAGTAATTTGACCCCTTTAAAAGGCTTCGAAAGTCACCAAACTTG
Organism: Nerophis ophidion; assembly: GCF_033978795.1. Classification (NCBI taxonomy): domain Eukaryota; kingdom Metazoa; phylum Chordata; class Actinopteri; order Syngnathiformes; family Syngnathidae; genus Nerophis; species Nerophis ophidion. The sequence continues at coordinate 2,652,215 of NC_084622.1, forward strand.
GCGCACACATAAGGACTGGTGAATATTGCGATCTAATGAAAAAAACAAACCCCAAAACTCAAAATTGCGCTCTAGCGCTATTTTTGAATAAAACACTGAAAAAACTGCTCCTAGGAAGAAAACACAGACAAAACTGCTTGTAACTTCCGGTAAGAATGTCGGAGAGACATGAAACAAAAACTTCTATGTAGGTCTCGCTTAGACCTACATTTCATAGATTGACAACTCTCCAACAAAAATCAACAGGAAGTTTGCAATCCCCCCTTCAAAACAAAAGTTTTGTAAAAACCGGTCACCTTTCTTCAAACATTATCTCCTCTGAGTGCGTTTGTTGTTTTGGCTTCAAACTCGCACAGGAGAGAGATTGAACCCTTCTGATTAAAAGTATAGAACAGAGTTTTAATAAGTTCTCAGGTTTTGATTTTACGCGGCTTCAAAGAACCCCTGTGCAAAGTCTCCTAAAAAATGTCATTTTTACCTCTTTGAGCTGTTATTTGACCCCCTTAAAATGCTTCTAAACTCACCAAACTTGACACACACATCAGGTCTGGCAAAAATTGCGATCTGATGAAAAAAACCTAACCTCAAAACTCAAAATTTCGCTCTACCGCCCCCCTAGGAATACAACACGGACAAACTGCTCCTAGGAAGAAAACACAGACAAAACTGCTTGTAACTTCCGGTAGGAATGTCAGAGAGACATGAAACAAAAAACACTATGTAGGTCTCACTTAGACCTACATGTTAATAGTTAACATACATTAGCAAAAATCAACAGGAAGTTTGATATTTTCACTTCAATACAACAACTGCATTACTTTCACAATGCATTAGATTCTCAAAATAGTGGCTCCAAGGCGTCTTCTAACGCTTATCCGGCCGTGGGTCTCGGGGGCAGCAGCCTAAGGCGGACCCGACCAACGCTGCTCGCAGCTTTAATTTTACTTGTTTTGGAAAGTCTTGACAAGTCGAATTTTCTTGTTCTATTGGCAGATAATTTTGCTTAGTTCAAATAAAATACCCCTCATTTCTGTATTTTTTTTCCTTTTTTTTGAACACCGAATTTTTGCAGTGCATGACTTCAGAGGGCACGGAGCTATGTGTCCTGTTAACATAGAGGACTGAGGACACATTATCTGAGGACACATAAATATGCTGAAATAATATATATTCCCCTTCAACTGAATGTGTGATTAATGAAATAAGTCCAAATTTAGAATTTTTTGTATCTGTGCTACACGTGTACAGAATGCCACATGTTAGTACATCACTTGAGGAAAATGGGTAAAGTACATTAACAACATCCTGTGATTTTATTTTTGATATTATTATTCGTTCCATCTTCTGATAGATTAAAAATGACCACCAATGGGAACATTTTAAAACTGTGCCAGACTCAAATCCACTTGATGAACATTACTACATCATTTATTCAGAAAGTAAAAATCACGACAAATTAGGATAGAATACTATTAACCGCAACATGTAAGTGTAAAAAAAACATTACAATTTATAGATTTTCAGATTGTGCCTGTTCTATTTAAAAAAAGATAACAATCTGAAGTTGTCTTTTTTTTTTAATTATCATGCCCACTTTGGAATAGATTTTCCTCCACGTGGCCCCTGAGCTACAATGAGTTTGACACACCTACTGTAGACAGTGCTATTAAGGGCCAAATCAACTAATATCTAAATACCACGTGCTAAACAGTGTGTGCAAACTATAAAACGGTGTATATTATTAGTGTGTGTGTTGCATGTGATTCACTTTGACTGTGTGTACAATTTACTCATTCATTTACCGCACATCCATAGATATCGTGCTCCTACCTGAGGCATTTGCTGCTTTGTAACATGCAGCAGGCATGTGCCACTTTTTATGGGCATTTTAGAAGCAGTCCTGCAGTGCATTTACAATAAAACCCACTCCTTTAGATGTTGGTACTAGCTGCGAGTGTGTGCTGGAATGTTCCAGATGCAAGTGTGATGTATTACATATACAATGATGTGTACATTATATTTAAAATCAATATTACATGTGTCCCAAGGTAAGATTGGCCCCCGATCTCTAGTAAATGTAGTACATGATTATATTTGTACTACTTCATAAAAACTACTATAGTTATTTATACTACATTCTATTCTATTGTTTGTCATACAATATTTCTTATCTAAAAGTTTTTCTTTTTAAAATGGTGGTTTTGGAGGCTGAGCACTGATTACATTGATTTTAATCAGAGGTGGGTAGTAACACGCTACATTTACTCCGTTACATCTACTTGAGTAACTTTTGGGATAAATTGTACTTCTAAGAGTAGTTTTTATGCAACATACTTTTACTTTTACTTGAGTATATTTATAGAGAAGAAACGCTACTTTTTCTCCGCTCCATTTATATACAATCAGCTCGTTACTCGCTACTTTTTTTTTTTTATCGATCTGATAATGCACGCTTTGTTTGTTTTGATTTTGTCAGACACGCATTCAAAGTAGGAACTACACATGCCTGCGTTTCACCAATCAAATGCAGTCACTGGTGACGTTGGACCAATCAAACAAAACCAGGCGGTCACGTGACCGTCACTTGTCGAATCCGATCTAAAAAGTTGAAAAACTTATTGGGGTGTTACCATTTAGTGGTCAATTGTACGGAATATGTACTGTACTGTGCAATCTACTAATAAAAGTTTCAATCAATCAATCAAAAGTGTAAAGGAAAAAAGACACTTTTTATTTCAACCGTACTTCCCGTCAAAAGCCTAAAGACAGATCGCACAGTTCCTGTCTTCACAATAAAAGCGCCGCTCCATCGCGCCTGCGCTAACAAAATAAGAGTCTCTGAAAGCCAGCGCAAACAAGCTAGCAAGCTACGGAGTTTCCCGCCAATGTATTTCTTGTAAAGTGTATAAAAACGAATATGGAAGCTGGACAAAGAAGATGCCAAAAACCAACGACTTTCATGTGGTATTAGACAGGAAGTAGGAACTTTTTTTCTCCTCCATTTGAAAATGTGGACGTTATCAGCACTATAGTGTCTGATTCCAATCAATACAAATCATCAGAATCAGGTAATACACCAACTTATATTCTTGTCTTCATGAAAGATAGGAATCTATATGTTAAACATGCATGTATATTCATTAAAACACCTTTAACATGTCAACAAAAACAGAAAAATAAAAAACTATAAATTATATAATGTATATATATATATATATATATATATACATCTATATGATATGTGTGTATGTATATATGAGGTAGATCACCTCGACTTGGTCATTTATTAAGTAATTGATTAACGTTGAAGAACTTATTGGGGTGTAACCATTTAGTGGTCAATTGTAGGGAATATGTACTGTACTGTGCAATCTACTAATACAAGTTTCAATCAATCAATCGATGAATGCCTACTGAGCCTATGGTGCTGTTAAGTTATTGTGGCTCAATTTGCCTTAATTTTTTTATTTTAATGTATTATTATTTAATATATATTATTGTTTCAGTTGCTTAAGAGATATTCCTGGCTATGAATTTGCTCATTGCTATTTTTATGTTTTTGTGCATTATTTGTTGCCGTAATTATTAAACAAACAGGTTACTCATCAGTTACTCAGTACTTGAGTAGTTTTTTCACAACATACTTTTTACTTTTACTCAAGTAAATATTTGGATGACTACTCCTTACTTTTACTTGAGTAATACATCTCTAAAGTAACAGTACTCTTACTTGAGTACAATTTCTGGCTACTCTACCCACCTCTGATTTTAATTAATTGCAATGGACAATGCCGTTTCGCAATACAAGTTGTTCATGGTAAAAGCTGCGTCACAGAACCAAGTACACGCATCTCGAGGTAACGCTGTATCGGTGATTAATCCTTTTATTGACTTTTAATTATCTTTAGAATAACAAAAAATAGGAACCATTTTAAATTTCCTTGAAAAGTGAATTATGTAAGTCAGATTAAAGATATTTTCTTTTAGCAAATGATGAAGCAGACTAATTGGATGTTTAAGGGCATGGGGCGTTTTTTTATGTTTTACCTGGTCGGTCAACCTGTTTGCCTCCATACACCAATGTGGCCCCTTCTTTTACTCCAACCTCGCAGTACTCCAGCAGCTTGTCCAAATGGGCTTTGTGATTCTGAGGACCATGATCTGTAGATAGATCCAATGGGTCTCCAATCTTCATCTTCTTTATTTCCGCTACCTGAGAGTTTAGAAACACAAACAATGCAGCTTTTTTTAATTGTTTTTTATTTTGGGAAGTTGCGTGATGATTGATGGATGAATATAGTCTACCTGTGTGTACATTGATCTAATCTTAGCAGTGGTGGACCGTCAGGGCCAGCAAGGCCTTCTCTGCTGGCCTAACATAACCAGAAATCATCATCATAATTAAAGATTAAAGTAATTTTTCATTTACTTTCCCTAAATATAATGTTCTCTTCATGGCATATTATGCTCCTTCCAGTGCTGTTGTTTTTAGGTTACAGTTTGTATCCAATCAGAATTCAGCTAGCTCATGTTGCTATGCTGTACGAATCTATCCGGTGCCTTAAAAATAAAATAATTCAGGCGTCTATGCACTGTAAGTGAACACACACAGAGTTGATAGACAGTTTCAATAACCAATCAGATCACAAGTTGTTGTCAGTCAGACCTTTTAACTGGCCTTACGCTGTGATTGGATACTCACTTGGGTCACCCAAGTGAGTATCCAATCACAAGTTGCGAAAACAGGAAGTGGAAAGCCACAGAAAACATGCTGGGACTCACAAAGAAGGAGAGCAACATGTTGATTAGGTGGCAGATATATATATTTGTCAGACTATTTTCAAGAAGCATATCTAAGAGAAACTACACCTTGTGAGACAAAGTCGATGCTGAAATGGGGAAATGCCCGCCATTTCGATTCAGATCAACCGACTATGAGAGCTATACGGCGTCGAATGGGTTCTGCGAATTGTGAGTTCAAATATTTTCCTTTTTTTTTTTTTCACGTTACTATTTTTTTTTGCAATTTTAACTTTGAAAGTACCACATAAGATATGTTTTAATTGCTAATGCGGGTTTATTGATTTTTAAATGCGCCAGCAAATAACCCGTTTTCTACACTGTTGTAGTGTGTGAATGTGTTTCTGTACAGTATTTCTCCAGCAATGGTCTTGTGGGGACATAAATTATGGTATTTTGAGTGAATTCTTGAAGTCGGACATCACTGAAGGCCTTAGTGCAGGGGTGCCCATTACGTCGATCGCGAGCTACCAGTCGACCGCGGGGGGTGTGTCAGTCGATCTCCAGCCAGGCTTTTAAAAAAAATAGACCTAAAAATGAGTGATCATCAATCTTCACCAAGACGTCACTTAAATGACATTCACGGTACCGGAGGGTCTTGTGAGATGACGCTGGCTGCTGCAAGATCATTATTATGAAAATATGACAGAGAGGAAGGCGAGAAACACTTTTTATTTCAACAGACTTTCGCGCCGTCCCTTCCGTCAAAACTCTAAAGGCCGACTGCACATTTCCTATCTTCACAATAAAAGCCCTGCTTCATGCTGCCTGCGCTAACAAAATAAGAGTCTCGGAAAGCTGGCGTGCACAAGTGATGTGCACGCCAGCTTTCTGAGGGATCGCTTGTGCACGCCAGTTTTCCGAGACTCTGTATTTAGTTAGCGCAGGCAGCATGAAGCAAGGCTTTTATTGTGAAGATAGGAAATGTGCAGTCGGCCTTTAGAGTTTTGACGGAAGGTACGGCGCGAGAGTCTGTTGAAATAAAAAGTGTTTCTCGCCTTCCTCTCGGTCATATTTTCATAATAATGGAGTTTGCATGTTCTCCCCGTGAATGCGTGGGTTCCCTCCGGGTACTCCGGCTTCCTCCCACTTCCAAAAACATGCACCTGGGGATAGGTTGATTGGCAACACTAAATTGGCCCTAGTGTGTGAATGTGAGTGTGAATGTTGTCTGTCTAACTGTGTTGGCCCTGCGATGAGGTGGCGACTTGTCCAGGGTGTACCCCGCCTTCCGCCCGATTGTAGCTGAGATAGGCGCCAGCACCCCCCGCGACCCCAAAAGGGAATAAGCGGTAGAAAATGGATGGATGGATGGATGATCTTGCAGCAGCCAGCGTCATCTCACAAGACCCTCCGGTACCGTGAATGTCATTTAAGTGACGTCTTGGTGAAGATTGATGATCACTCATTTTTAGGTCTATTTTTTTTAAAAGCCTGGCTGGAGATCGACTGACACACCCCCCGCGGTCGACTGGTAGCTCGCGATCGACGTAATGGGCACCCCTGCATTAGGGTCTTGCCAGACATTCTTTGGGGGACATAGCAAACTTGTGGGAGATAGCATTCTGGGTCAAATGAGACAAAAATGGAAATGTAGGAAGGACTTTCTAAATGCAAAACTCTAAGTGTGGAGGAAAACTCATCACTGAAATCAACATTCTCCCTGTTGTGTGTGTGCATTTTTTTTCAGCAGGTAGAGAAGATGGTCAGAGTTGATGGGAAAATGGATGGAAACAAACACAAGGCAATCTTGGGAGAAAACCCGTTGGAGTCTGCAAAAGTCTTGACTGAGTCCACCTTACAACAGGACAACAACCCTAAACATTAAGACTTCAAGCCTGCACAACAAGGTAACAGTTTGAAAGAAAACATATTTATGTTACAATGGTCCAGTCAAACTCCACACAAATATCCAATATATAATCTCTGGCAATATTATTAAAAATCTGATATGATGATTTTTTGGTGAGGGATTCATTAGGTTTGCACCAAGAAAACAGATTAGATTACCGGTACGTTTTTAGCAGCGTTCATTGCTCTAAGCTTATAATGTAAACGACAAAAATAGTGGTCAAAAATGCACTTTTGTGTTACAGTTCATTGACTAATCTATCCGTCCATTATTACCGCTTGTCTGTCTCAGGGTCACGGGATTATTGACTAATATGCGCTGAAATGCGTTTAACTTTAGTTCAAAATTAATTACTTTTGCAAATTGTGGTAGCGTCACAGTGCTTTTAACAGTGTTGAAGCTGAGCATTTATTGACTTCAATGGGGGCCGCAGAGTGGGTTGTTCCACTGCAGCCAAACGAGACAATCATTGGATAAATGCTCGGCTAAGTCCCGCTCATGGATGCAGAGTGAATGAGAAATGGATGCTGAACTTTCGCATGATGATCTGTCTGAGGCTGAATCCCATTTTGATTGGAAGCATCCATCCATCCATCCATCCATCTTCTTCCGCTTATCCGAGGTCGGGTCGCGGGGGCAACAGCCTAAGGAGGGAAACCCAGACTTCCCTTTCCTCAGCCACTTCGTCTAGCTCTTCCCGGGGGATCCCGAGGCGTTCCCAGGCCAGCCGGGAGACATAGTCTTCCCAACGTGTCCTGGGTCTTCCCCGTGGCCTCCTACCGGTTGGACGTGCCCTAAACACCTCCCTAGGGAGGCGTTCGGGTGGCATCCTGACCAGATGCCCGAACCACCTCATCTGGCTCCTCTCGATGTGGAGGAGCAGCGGCTTTACTTTGAGTTCCTCCCGGATGGCAGAGCTTCTCACCCTATCTCTAAGGGAGAGACCCGCCACACGGCGGAGGAAACTCATTTCGGCCGCTTGTACCCGTGATCTTATCCTTTTTGGTCATGACCCAAAGCTCATGACCATAGGTGAGGATGGGAACGTAGATCGACCGGTAAATTGAGAGCTTTGCCTTCCGGCTCAGCTCCTTCTTCACCACAACGGATCGGTACAACGTCCGCATTACTGAAGACGCCGCACCGATCCGCCTGTCGATCTCACGATCCACTCTTCCCTCACTCGCGAACAAGACTCCTAGGTACTTGAACTCCTCCACTTGGGGCAGGGTCTCCTCCCCAACCCGGAGATGGCACTCCACCCTTTTCCGGGCGAGAACCATGGACTCGGACTCGGAGGTGCTGATTCTCATTCCGGTCGCTTCACACTCGGCTGCGAACCGATCCAGTGAGAGCTGAAGATCCCGGTCAGATGAAGCCATCAGGACCACATCATCTGCAAAAAGCAGAGACCTAATCCTGCGGTCACCAAACCGGATCCCCTCAACGCCTTGACCGCGCCTAGAAATTCTGTCCATAAAAGTTATGAACAGAATGGGTGACAAAGGACAGCCTTGGCGGAGTCCAACCCTCACTGGAAATGTGTTCGACTTACTGCCAGCAATGCGGACCAAGTTCTGATACTGATCATACAGGGCCAGAGCAGATTGGAAGCAAAATGAGCGAATCAGCGATCTTAAAACCTAAACTACTGCCACAGCATGTTTCAAGTTTAATTTTACAATCTAAACTTTAGGTGACTTTTTCTTTTTAAAATCTAGCATCTTTATTTCTTCAATCTGTTATTTTAGACTGTACTCGTGTTTAAAGAGTAGTTGAAAATCTGCTTCCCTAACTAGAAAGACCAGCAGCCCCCACTGGGTTTTGTCACATAACTGGCAGTCAACAGTCAACCTCCACAACATTCATGCTTCCAATACATCTTCTGTGGAAACATTTAATTGTTTTTTTTTTTAATTCCTTGTCAGTGGCAAAAGCAGCTTGACCAAACTCACCACACGGCTGATGAATTCATCATGAATTGACTCTTCCACAAAAAGACGCCCAGCAGCAATGCAGTTTTCCCCTTTGTTGAAATACACAGAGCTCATGCCCTAGCAGGGAAAAACAAAAGCAATCAGGAGGGATATGATAGCTTCAAATTCTCACAAAAATTTAATGAAAACAGTAATAAAAAGCCATTTATCTCTGTTATCATAATTTGACAAAAAAAACAAATTGAGAGTACATTTATTGTCTAAATCAGTGGTTCTCAAACTTTTTTCAGTCATGTACCCCCTGTGAACTTTTTTTTTAACTCAAGTACCCCCTAATCAGAGCAAAGCATTTTTGGTTGAAAAAAAAAGAGACAAAGAAGTAAAATACAGCACTATGTCATCAGTTTCTGATTTATTAGGTTGTATAACAGTGCAAAATATTGCTCATTTGTAGTGGTCTTTCTTGAACTATTTGGAAAAAAAGATATAAAAATAACTAAAAACTTGCTGAAAATCCATCTGGATTCATGAACTTAATTCCAAACATTTCTTCACAAAAACAGAAATCTTTAACATCAATATTTATGGAACATGTGCTCAAAAATGAATATTGCATTGTTGCATTTCTTTTCACAGTTTATGAACTTACATTCATATTTTGTTGAAGTATTTTTCAATAAATATTTTTATGAAGGATTTTTAAAATTTTGCTATTTTTAGAATGTTTAAAAAAAATCTCACGTACCCCTTGGCATGCCTTCAAGTACCCCCAGGGGTACGCGTACCCCCATTTGAGAACCACTGGTCTAAATCACACGTGTCGAACTCAAGGCCCGGGGACATATGAAACCCACCACATCATTTTATGTGGCGCGCAAAAGCCTGAAATTATTATGCATCTTCCATCCATTTTCTACCGCTTATTTCCTTTTTTGGGGTCGCGGGGGGCGCTGGCGCCTATCTCAGCTACAATCGGGCGGAAGGCGGCGTACACCCTGGACAAGTCGCCACCTCATCGCAGTGCCAACACAGACAGACAACATCCACACTCACATTCACACACTAGGGCCAATTCAGATTAGATTAGATAGTACTTTATTTATTCCGTCAGGAGAGTTCCTTCAGGAAAATTACAATTTTCAGCACAATTTAGTGTTGCCAATCAACCTATCCCCAGGTGCATGTCTTTGGAGGTGGGAGGGGCCTATCCCCAGGTGCATGTCTTTGGAGGTGGGAGGGGCCTATCCCCAGGTGCATGTCTTTGGAGGTGGGAGGAAGCCGGAGTACCCGGAGGGAACCCACGCATTCACGGGGAGAACATGCAAACTCCACACAGAAAAGATCCCGAGCCTGGATTTGAACCCAGGACTGCAGGACCTTCGTATTGTGAGGCAGACGCAGTAACCCCTCTGCCACCGTGAAGCCCATATATGCATCTTTTCTTACAAAATGTATTTAACTTTCCATTTTGACAGAAAAAAATAATATGTACTGCATGCAATTTCATATCTTCTAAACTGTATTTAATATTGCAAAAATATTATATTATCAAACATTCCAAACATTTCATACATTTTGAAATAAATACTTAAATATCAGCCTGTCTCATAATTTTTAAGCAAGTCATCCATCAAATTGTGCACTGTAAAAATGTAAAGAACTGGTAGTTCAGTCAACCAAATATTACAGTTAAAAAAAACAAAAAACAGTGGAATCGTTTTTTCCCACTTACGGCAATAAATTGTAAAAACCACTGTAGATTTTACAGTAAAATATACATTTTTTGTATACATTAGTTTTCAAATCACCTGACATGTATACTGTGTATATGTACATCATTTATCCATTTTTAATCAATTTTTTTACATACATGTAACAGGTTATATATTTTTTATTATTCAATGTATCAAATGTGATGAATATTTAATGGACCCCAATGGAAACAAGCCTTTTCGATTTTTATGCCATCAATTTGCCTTTTTAAAGCATTAAATAAATAAATGATAAATGGGTTGTACTTGTATAGCGCTTTTCTACCTTCAAGGTACTCAAAGCGCTTTGACACTACTTCCACATTTACCCATTCACACACACATTCACACACTGATGGAGGGAGCTGCCATGCAAGGCGCCAACCAGCACCCATCAGGAGCAAGGGTGAAGTGTCTTGCTCAGGACACAACGGACGTGACGAGGTTGGTTCTAGGTGGGATTTGAACCAGTGACCCTCGGGTTGCGCACGGCCACTCTCCCCACTGCGCCACGCCGTCCCTATTACATTACATTACATTACACGGATTCAATTCTTTAAGATGTCAATAAACTACTCAATCAATAACCCCACCCACAGTTTGTCAAAATGTACCCAAATTTGGCCGAAACGTTTGTGCTGCAAAATGTTTTGTCTAACTATTCTAGATTTTACGGTATTAATGATTTATAGTATTTATGTTGTCAATGTGTTATTATTCACAATCAGCCCCCCCAACCTTGTCAAAATCTCCTTAAACGTGTCCCATTCTTTGTGCTGGTTTGTGACCAGCACACAAAAAACTGAACATAAAAACGGGTAATGGTCACTGTAGCATCTGTTACTACTCTCCACTTACTTTCTACTGCTTATAAATTGGACAACAATGTAATATCCAAAACTGACTCATTACCCCATTGACAGATTACCGTATTTTTTGGACTATAAGTCGCAGTTTTTTTCAGTTTGGCCAGGGGTGTGACTTATTCTCAGGAGCGACTTATGTTCGAAATTATTAACACATTACCGTAAAATATCAAATAATATTATTTAGCCCATTCACGTAAGAGACTAAACGTATAAGATTTCATGGGATTTATGGATTAGGAGTGAGAAATAGTTTGGTAAAGGTATAGCATGTTCTATATGTTATAGTTATTTGAATGACTCTTACCATAATATGTTAGGTTAACATAGCTTTGCTTATTTATGCCTCATATAACCTACACTTATTCAGCCTGTTGTTCACTATTCTTGATTTATTTTAAATTGCCTTTCAAATGTCGATTCTTGGTGTTGGCTTTTATCAAATACAATTTCCCAAAATATGCGACTTATACTCCATTGCGACTAATATATGTTTTTTTCCTTCTTTATCATGCATTTTCGGCAGGTGCGACTTATACTCCGAAGAATACGGTAGTCCTTGTTCCTGTACCATCATTAAAACAAAAAAATCCCTTTCATCCAGCTCATTTTGTGAGTATTCGAGTAGACGTTCTCACACAGTTTCTTTTATCTGGGGGCATTAGACTACAGGTTTTTGTCACTCTTTCTTGTCTCTCCTTCTCACAGAGAGTTAAAACAAGCGCACCTTGTCACATACTGTCGCACGTGCAACATAGGCCTGGGCGATATATCGAGTTTGTAAGATGGATCGATATGTTTTTAATAGGGGTGGGCAAATGAATGCGTTAATTACGCCTTAACTCATCAATCTATTAACGCCGACAATTATTTTATCGCACATTTGCGTATGTTGTTTACATGCTTTTATTTTGTTAATGCCTTTTCTTAACAAGATGGCATCTCCCGGATGTACTTCGGCGTGGAGGGGCTCTTGGTAAAGATGGAACATTTGGCAAAAATACCGGACAATTCTGCAAATTTCCTGGCTGGCTTACAGCGTGGTCACTCCGGGATCACTTACGACCGCCGGACAATTCTGGATGTGGATAGATCGGGCCGTTTTGGACTGAATGAGGCGTGCTTGCTAGAGCGGCTAGCTAGCATGGGAATACTTTGCCGGCTACATCCAGCAGCCTGTGAAGCAGCGGAGTATATGTGTTGTCTGTCTATTTATGAATAATGCAGACCAGGAGTGTTGGCTGAGTTCTTAACGTTTGCTTTCAGAGCGTGCATATCACAACATACAAGATGCCGTCATGGCGACACAACCTATACCGGGCCACCGCGCATGCTCGTCACTCCTGTTGCATGCTGGGTAGGGTAGTTCTTTTATTCCCTGGCTCATAACATCACAATATAGTACCATGTATATGATGCCTTCAGTTTATCAAAGCACCAAGCAAACAATCGGAAAATTCCCGTCATATCAATTCCTAGATATGGTCATAATTATTTTAAGTGCACTACGCAGAATAAACACAACATTATTAATATTGCTACTACGGATAATTTGATCAAAAATTCCCTAAAACAGCCCACTACCTATAATATAGGTTTTTTAAACATAAGATCCCTGATAAAAAAAATTGTTTCTGCTGTTACCTCAGAAATTGCCTGTTCAGATGTTATGATTGTGGCTCAGAGATTTGTATGTAGATTATATTTATTTTCCATAACAAACAGGATAACTTAAATACCCTGGCAGTGGAAATAAGCTTAAATGTTTGTATTTACATTTTTTGAGTAGATTTTCATAAAATATGCTATTTAACTGCTACTGTTTAACAAGGACTGATTTAAATTGTGTTTGCACAACAAATGTTTTGGCGCTTTTGTTCATGTGTGAGAATATTCCAATAAAGGTGCACTACGCACTACTTTTGAATTCATTATTGGGCTTTGCGTATACAATGCAGTTAATCACGATTAATCGGAGAAATAGTGCGATTAACTTCGATTACATTTTTTAATCGTTGCCCAGCCCTAGTTTTTAAACAACATATGAATTAAGAAAATATAGTAATATGGATATAATTTATTTCACAGTAAAAAAACCAAAGGCCGCTTATTTGTTGTGTTCCTTGTTCTCCCTTGCTTCCCTCCACCAGATACTAAACCCCTCCCCTTCCTCTTTCCAAGACATGCTTGCACTATTAGAACATCCATGATTGGTTGGTTGTGTCACCACCTGCTGCCACCTTGTGGTTCGTATTCATTTTTCCTCTGTTGGTGCAGTTGACCTTGTTGACCTTCACTTCATTTCTCTTTCCCGAGAGTTCCTGTTTCCCCATAGTGGGCGGAGTTGTGAGACGTGCACAGCTGCTTCCCATTTACCCGCATGATATTCAAGCAGCACCTTGGCAGCTGGATGGCACTTGGTGATTCCACTCCTTTGCTCTCCAATCCTGACGACTTCCATGTTTTGTGTTTCGTGCTGCTTGTTATCCTGGCCGCTCCTGGTGCCATCCCGCTTGGTGTCTACGCTAGCAGTTGCACGTCTTGCAACTCCAACCCAAGTTTGTTCTAGTTTTATATAATAGTTTTTGTTTTTTCCACGGTGCCCATTTTGAGTTCTCCTTTTTGCATTGTCGCCTTTTGTTCTCTCCTGTGAGGAACACCTTTTTGTGAGTACGCTACCCAAGTAAAGAACTGTTCGACTCACCTCTTGTCTGTCTGCATCTTTGGGTTCCTCTTAAACTGTGTTATACCAAGCCGTGACAGAATCACCAAGTCATTATGGAACCCGCAGACGAAGATCCTGTTCGACGGGCTCTCAGGGCTCATGGCCAGCAAATAAGCCATCATGAACACTGGTGCAAGAACTGCACACCCGCATGTTTGTCCCTCACCCCCTCCCCAGGCTCGGAGGTAGCTCAACCTGCAGCTGGAAACTCTGGTTCCTCCGACGCCTCAACATCGGGTTTTTGTACCCGAGAACCCAGCATACCACACCAACCCAGGTATGTGGGGGACTTTGGAAAATGCAGACTTTTTTTATACCAGTGCTCTTTAGTATTTGCACAGTAGCCTCACTCGTACTCATCGGACCCCGCCTGTATGGCATATATCAGGGGTGCCCATACTTTTTCTGCAGGCGAGCTACTTTTCAATTGACCAACTCGAGGGGATCTACCTCATTTATATATATCATTTATATTTATTTATTTATGAAAGAGACATTTTTGTAAACAAGTTAAATGTGTTTAATGATAATACAAGCATGTGTAACACATATAGATGTCTTTCTTTCACAAAGACAAGAATATAAGTTGGTGTATTACCTGATTCTGATGACTTGCATTGATTGGAATCAGACAGTAATGATGATAACGCCCACATTTTCAAATGGAGGAGAAAAAAAGTTGTCCTTTCTGTACAATACCACATGAAAGTGGTTGGTTTTTGGCATCTAATTCATCCAGCTTCCATACACTTTACAAAAAAAAAAAATTGGCGGCAAATTCCGTAGCTTGCTTGATTGACATTCACGGCACCCGAGGGTCTTGTGAGATGACGCTGGCTGCTGCCAGTTCATTATTATGAAAAAATGACAGAGAGGAAGGCGAGAAACACTTTTTATTTCAACAGACTTTCGCGCCGTCCCTTCCATCAAAACTCTAAAGGCCGACTGCACATTTCCTATCTTCACAATAAAAGCCCTGCTTCATGCTGCCTGCGCTAACAAAATAAGAGTCTCGGAAGTGATGTGCACGCCAGCTTTCTGAGGGATCGCTTGTGCACGCCAGTTTTACGAGACTCTGTATTTAGTTAGCGCAGGCAGCATGAAGCAGGGCTTTTATTGTGAAGATAGGAAATGTGCAGTCGGCCTTTAGAGTTTTGACGGAAGGTACGGCGCGAGAGTCTGTTGAAATAAAAAGTGTTTCTCGCCTTCCTCTCGGTCATATTTTCATAATAATGATCTTGCAGCAGCCAGCGTCATCTCACAAGACCCTCCGGTACCGTGAATGTCATTTAAGTGACGTCTTGGTGAAGATTGATCACTCATTTTTAGGTCTATTTTTTTTAAAAGCCTGGCTGGAGATCGACTGACACACCCCCCGCGGTCGACTGGTAGCTCGCGATCGACGTAATGGGCACCCCTGGCATATATACTCAGTCTACTGGCTGGAAGAGCAGCACGCTGGTCTATGGAGATATGTGAGAGCAAACCAGAACTTCCTTCCAGTCTACCCCTGTTTTCTGCTGAGCTGCGCAGCATTTTTGATCACCCTGTGAGGGAAGGAGAGGCAGGCAGCCGCCTCCTCGCTACTCGCCAGGGGTCCTCCTCCGTAGCCGACCATTCAATCTCCTTCCGGATCCTGGCAGCGGAGAGTGGCTGTGGGGAGAGGGCATTGCGGGGAATATTCCTGGCTAGCCTTAGCCCCCGCATCCAAGACGAGCTGGCTGCCTGTGACGAAACACAGACCCTTGAGGAGCTCATCTCGCTTTACATCCGATTGGACAACCACCTACGGGAGCGACAAGCCCAAAAGGGGAGGGATCCTCCGTCCACCGGATGGCAGTCACCTACCAGGTCTCCACAATCACTGTCCAAGCCTCAGGAAGGGTCTCTTCCGCCTTCTGACTGCAGTGCCCCGTAGGAGGGGCTGGAGGGCGCGAGACCCATGCAGCTGGGTGGCAGCCGTCTGTCATCGGCAGAGTGGATTCGACGGCTGAGGTTGCGGCTATGCCTGTACTGTGGAGCTGCGGACCACGTCGTCGTTCGCTGTCCTGCGCGCCCTACTAGGGGCCGTCCTGCTTCCACCGGAGATATTCCTCGACCAAGTTTACCATCTGCATCTTCTCCGCTGATGGGAAGACTTCAAGTGGAAGGTACTCTGTCATGGGGGGCGGGGAATCGTGCCCTATTAAGGCACTTTTTGACTTAGGGGCAGATGAGAACATTATTGACAATGGGCTTGTTGAGTCGTTAAAGATTCCTACTGTGGAAGTGGAACGCATTAAGACTGTTAGCTCACTTGACGGGCGTCACCTGGCTAATATTACGCATCAAACACACGCCACATCCCTCCTTATTTCGGGAAACCACCGTGAGAAGGTTAGGTTTTTTTTTAATGCCTTCTCGTTCAGGACCCGTAGTTCTTGGTCTTCCTTGGTTGCAACGTCACAGTCCCAGCATAGATTGGACCACACTAAAGATGACTAATTGGAGTATGTTTTGTCATAGTCACTGTTTGCGCTCCGCTTCGTCTCCTATTAAGCCCGTCACTGTGCCTAGTCTTCAACCCCCTAATCTGTGACTGATTCCTGAAGAATATCATTCCCTTAGTGATGTCTTTTGTAAAGACCAGGCTACGTCGCTAACCCCCCACCGCCCATATGACTGTGCCATTGACCTCCTTCCAGGGTCGACGCTACCTTCTTCACGGCTGGACAATATTTCACGTCCCGAACAGCATACTATGGAAGAATATACATCTCCTCTTCATTCACCGCCGGACACATTCGTCCCTCTTCTGCTCCCGTGGCGGCTGGGTTTTTTTTTTTGTTAAGAAGAAGGATGGAGGGTTGCGACCCTGAATAGACTATCAATCCATCCATCTATCCATCCATCTTCTTCCACGATCGCGAGGGGTTCCCAGGCCAGCCGGGAGACGTAGTCTTCCCAAAGTGTCCTGGATCTTCCCCCGTGGCCTCCTAAACACCTCCCGCTGGGCATTCGGGTGGCATCCTGACCAGATGCCCGAACCACCTCATCTGGCTCCTCTCCATGTGGAGGAGCAGCGGCTTTACTTTGAGTTCCTCCCGGATGGCAGAGCTTCTCACCCTATCTCTAAGGGAGAGCCCCGCCACACGGCGGAGGAAACTCATTTGGGCCGCTTGTACCCGTGATCTTATCCTTTCGGTCATGACCCAAAGCTCATGACCATACGGGAAGATGGGAACGTAGATCGACCGGTAAATTGAGAGCTTTGCCTTCCGGCTCAGCTCCTTCTTCACCACCATTTTATATTATTTGCACAGCTATGTTATTTATTTTATGTAGAAATAATATTGTTTCTATTTTATTTATACATTGTTTGTTTTTCTATGCTATTTATGTTATATAATTATTTGCTACTTAAACAGTCTCTTTTCTGTGCTGTTAATACCCATCTTGACGAACTGGGTTAATAAAAGTGCCACTGACTGTTTATAGTACAGTTGTCATTCACTTAAATTTCAGTGAATCTCACTCAAAAATGAGTATCTCTATATGAATATTTTCACGGGAAAATATATCAAGATATACATCGAATATCGAGATATAGTTTTTCGTTCACATCGCTCAGCCCTACTTTATACTATTCTGTCTGTTTTGTCTATCTAATTGAAGGAAAGGAACCATTGATTGATTGATTGAACCGTGCAGCTCTCATTCCGATTATTATTCATTTACCAGTTCATTTTTTTACCCGTTTAATGACCAAAAAGGGGCGTCTCTTACCATGCGAACAACCTTGTCCATGTCACAGTCACTAAAGATGATGAGAGGTGACTTCCCTCCCAGTTCCAGAGAGACTTTCTTCAAGTTACTGAGTGCACAGCTTTAAGGGAATGTAAAAAAGATGAAGATCATTTGGCAGTAAAATCATGTAATGGGCAAATACTTAAACAATTCATACCTTTTCATGATTTGTTTGCCAATGGGTGTTGAACCAGTGAAGCCCAGCTTGCGCACATCTGGGTGATCAGCCATGCGCTGCCCCACCATTCCTCCTGGAGAGGAAAGCATGTTTCATTTACTAAGGTTTAAAAAGCGGTTCCTAATAAGATATTGCAGCAATAATGCTTTTGGTGTACCTGAGCCTGGTGCAATGTTGATGACTCCTTTTGGAATACCAGCTTTAACTGACAACTCAGCGAATTTTAATGCTGTTAGTGGAGTTACCTGGATATATGAGAGACATCGTATGCCTGACTTAAATATATTGACATCAAATATACTTGAGGCAATAAAAATAACAGAGGATATAATGGCAGTAAAACCTTTATGTCTAGTTACCTGCGCTGGTTTCAGAACAAGTGTGTTTCCAGCTGCAAGGCAGGCAGCACTTTTCCAAGCTAACATCATGAGGGGGTAGTTCCAAGGGATGATGATTGCACACACGCTGGCACAGAAACATACAATCACTGAATAACAATACAAAATACAAATATCAACATTCAATGTAATGTAAAATAGTAAAATATTTCTAATACTCCATAAATCTTACCCTATAGGTTCTTTTTTAGTAAAGGTGAGATTGTGGTTTGGTCTGGCTTGGTTAATGGGGATTGTCTTGCCCTGCAAATATATGAGATGTATCGTGGGCCTGACTGAAATAAATTGACACAAAAACATACATGAAGAGGCCTCGGAAGAAACACGAGACATAATGGCAGTAAATCCTGCGCTGGTTTCAGAACAAGTGTGTTTCCGGCTGCAAGGCAGGCAGCACTTTTGTGTGTTTTACTTTATTCTGATATTAAACACCTGTATTATTTTACGGTACATTGCTTCTAATCATATTCAGGTTCATGTATGAGGAAACGAGACCCTATCACCAGTCAGTTTTTTAATGTTATCACTAATACTTGACACATGACTATGGAAGGAAGCTTAAAGGTATAGTGTAGTACCGCGATACTAATGAATCATATTCGGTACTATGCTGCCTCTAAAAAGTACCGGTACCCCACCCATCGTGTTATGCAGAACTCCCTCAGGAAGAGGTGCTTTAAGGCATGGCTAGTGAGCCAGCGGCTAATGTCTGTCCTGCAGTCAGCAGTGTTGTAACTACATCAATATCACTCATTCTTGTCTCCATGGAAACAAATCAAGTACAGTTATTTCAAATATCCATCAGAGCCATGATGATGGATGAGTAAAAACTTGTCTATAGTTGACAAAGTCAACACAAGATTTCATTATGTTCGATCATTAACCGTTAGGGTGACCAACTAAACTTTAACACACTGATCACATGTGAATGAAGAGCATAATTAATCAACTGTCATACATATCACACTAAGGATGACCGTGTGAACAACGCCAACACTATCATAAACATGTGCCGTATAATGAAACTAAACAACAACGACAAAAACATGTTGGGAGAATATTTGCACCACAACACAACATAAACACTACAGAACAAATTCCCTGCAGCACCAACTCTTCTGGGATGCTACAATATAAACAAACGCCATTGGTGGCGCTACACCTAACATCCACTGTAATGATACCAAGTACAATTGCTTATCTAGTCGATACTACTATGATTACATTGATATTTTTTAGCATCGCAAAATGTTCCTTCCTTATGAAAAAAAATATATTATGTTTATAAACTCAGGAAATATGTCCCTGGACACATGTGGACTTTGAATATGACCAATGTATGATCCTGTAACCCAGGGGTGCCCATACTTTTTCTGCTGGCGAGCTACTTTTCAATTGACCAACTCGAGGGGATCTACCTCATTTATATATATCATTTATATGTATTTATTTATGAAAGAGACATTTTTGTAAACAAGTTAAATGTGTTTAATGATAATACAAGCATGTGTAACACATATAGATGTCTTTCTTTCACAAAGACAAAAATATAAGTTGGTGTATTACCTGATTCTGATGACTTGCATTGATTGGAATCAGACAGTAATGATGATAACGCCCACATTTTCAAATGGAGGAGAAAAAAAGTTGTCCTTTCTGTACAATACCACATGAAAGTGGTTGGTTTTTGGCATCTAATTCATCCAGCTTCCATACACTTTACAAGAAAAACATTGGCGGCAAATTCCGTAGCTTGCTTGATTGACATTCACGGCACCCGAGGGTCTTGTGAGATGACGCTGGCTGCTGCCAGTTCATTATTATGAAAAAATGACAGAGAGGAAGGCGAGAAACACTTTTTATTTCAACAGACTTTCGCGCCGTCCCTTCCGTCAAAACTCTAAAGGCTGACTGCACATTTCCTATCTTCACAATAAAAGCCCTGCATCATGCTGCCTGCGCTAACAAAATAAGAGTCTCGGAAAGCTGGCGTGCACAAGTGATGTGCACGCCAGCTTTCTGAGGGATCGCTTGTGCACGCCAGTTTTCTGAGACCCTGTATTTAGTTAGCGCAGGCAGCATGAAGCAGGGCTTTTATTGTGAAGATAGGAAATGTGCAGTCGGCCTTTAGAGTTTTGACGGAAGGTACGGCGTGAGAGTCTGTTGAAATAAAAAGTGTTTCTCGCCTTCCTCTCGGTCATATTTTCATAATAATGATCTTGCAGCAGCCAGCGTCATCTCACAAGACCCTCCGGTACCGTGAATGTCATTTAAGTGACGTCTTGGTGAAGATTGATGATCACTAATTTTTAGGTCTATTTTTTTTAAAAGCCTGGCAGGAGATCGACTGACACACACCCCGCGGTCGACTGGTAGCTCGCGATCGACGTAATGGGCACCCCTGTTGTAACTACTTGGTATCGGATTGATACCCAAATTGGTGGTATTATCCAAAACTAATGTAAAGTATCAAACAACAGAAGAATAAGTGATTTTTACGTTTTAACAGAAGTGTAGATAGAACATGTTAAAAGAGAAAGTAAGCAGATATTAACAGCAAATGAACAAGTAGATTAATCATTCAATTTGTACCACTTGTCCTTAATAATTTTGACCAAATAATAGACACAATATGTTACTGCATATGACAGCACCGAAATTAGGAGCCTTTGTTTGTTTACTTACTATTAAATGACATGTTGTCTTGTATATTCACTGTTTTATTAAGGACACACTTGCAATAAGAAACATATGTTTAATGTACTGTAAGATTTTTTGTAAAAATATAGCCAATAATGACATTTTGGTGGTCTCCTTTATTCTAGAAAAGTACTGAAAAGAACCGAAATATTTTGGTACCGGTCCCATATTATTGGTATCAGGACACCACTAATGCACAGTTGTGTTAGCATCATGCTCTATGGCTGTTTTACTGTCAGTGGTACTCGTGCATGGCAAACAGTGGATACAATTTGAAGAAGGAGGGTTATGCCCACCTTTTTCAAATGTATGTAAAATCAAAAGCTATGTCTGAATTACAATAGGATACCCCTATCAGGACAGGGGTCCCAAACATATATCCAAACAGGTGTTGGAATTGATAAAGCAGGCTAACATTAAGCTCCTGCAATGGACTTCTCCAAGCCACACCCCAAATATTATTGGATTATGCTTCAATGCAGCTGTACCCAGAAAACAACCAATTTAAATAAACTACCAATTCCACAAAGAAGAGTGTTTGAATATCAAGTCAGAGGTAAAACATAAAAAGGGACATTTAACATTTGAGATGTCACACGAAAACAAACTGAAAAAAAAACCCCTTTACAAACAAAACTCTACCTGGATTTTGTCACACCAGCCAGCAAAGTAGCGAAATGTCTGAATAGACATGCCAACATGAGTCTTCAAGGCCAGTGTGTACACAGCTCCTGAGTCCATTGCCTCAATCGTTGCCAGTTCCTCCTGGTGTTGCTCCATCAGATCTGCAAGCCTTCATTGCAAGTGAGGAAGCATAGTATTAAACTTTTGAGATGGTATTGATAGTATTGAACCTTTAAGAGATGCTACTTAGTAGAAGCATATAAGTCCCATCCTAAAACCCATCTGTATACTGTAGCCTTTAAAATAGGGGCGCTCACACTTTTTCTGCAGGCGAGCTACTTTTCAATTGACCAAGTCGAGGAGCTCTACCTCATTCCTATTTATAATTTATATTTATTTATTTATGAAAGAGACATTTTTGTTGACAAGTTAATGGTGTTTAATGATAATACAAGCATGTTTAACACACATAGATTCCTTTCTTTCATGAAGACAAGAATATAAGTTGGTGTATTACCTGATTCTGATGACTTGCATTGATTGGAATTAGACAGTGGTGCTGATAACGTCCGCATTTTCAAATGGAGGAAAAAAAAGTCCTCCTTTCTGTCCAATACCACAAGAAATTGGTTGGATTTGGCATCTCATTTGTCCAACTTGCATACTCCTTTTTAAACACTTTGTTATGAGAGTAGCATATGTGTGTGGCCCTTTAATGTCTGGCAGCAGGTGAGTGACGTCAGTGAGTGTGCGGGTGGGCAAGCAAGTGAGAAAGCGGTCGCTGAGGGTGGGGGAGAAATACATTGGCATCAAATTCCGTAGCTTGCTAGCTTTCTGAGACTCTTATTTTGTTAGCACAGGCAGGATGAAACAGGTCTTTTATGGTGAAGACAGGAACTGTGCAGTCGGTCTTTAGAGTTTTGACAGTAGATACGGAGTCTCTAGAAATAAAATGTGTTTCTCTGCTAGTGATTTTTTTCTTAAATATGAGCTCGCAGCAGCCAGCGTCATCTCACAAGATCCTCGGGTGCCGAGAATGTCAAACAACTGACGAAAGTGAAGTCTTGGTATGATTGATGATTGCTCATTTTTATGTTTATTTTTTAATGCCTGGCTTGAGATCGACTGACACACCCTCCGAGATCGACCAGTCGATCGCGATCGACGTAATGCCCACCCCTGCTTTAAATAGACCATTTTTAAGACCAGTTAATCTGCTGTCTTTCTTTACTGCTCTGCCCCCCTCTCCTGCGTGGATAGGTTATCAGGTGACCACGGAGGAGGCGAAAGCTAGTCCAAGTCGGGACCTGGGGGGGACCACTCCTCTGTGCATCAGGTCTGCACCACTGGGGTTCCCGATATGACTTTTTCATTTCTGATATCAACCCAATATTGAAGTTAAGTGTTGGCTGACACCGATTTTAAAACCAATATGGCAGAAGGGTGGAACAGGGGTTAGTGCATGTGCCTCACAATACAAAGGTCCTGAGTAGTCCTGGGTTCAATCCCGGGCTCGGGATCTTCCTGTGTGGAGTTTGCATGTTCTCCCCGTGACTGCGTGGGTTCCCTCAGGGTACTCCGACCTGGGGATAGGTTGATTGGCAACACTATATTGGCCCTAGTGTGTGAATGTGAGTTTGAATGCTGTCTGTCTATCTGTGCTGGCCCTGCGATGAGGTAGCGACTTGTCTAGAGTGTACCCAGCCTTCCGCCCGAATGCACCACCCGCGACCCCAAAAGGGACAAGCGGTAGAAAATGGATGGATGGATGATAGCAACAGGAATCATAGTACATACTTTTAATATTTTGTATGAATGGTAGAAAAGGTTTGATCAAGTTCCATCCATCCATCCATCATCTTCCGCTTATCCGAGGTCGGGTCGCGGGGGCAACAGCCTAAGCAGGGAAGCCCAGACTTCCCTCTCCCCAGCCACTTCGTCTAGCTCTTCCCGGGGGATCCCGAGGCGTTCCCAGGCCAGCCGGGAGACATAGTCTTCCCAACGTGTCCTGGGTCTTCCCCGTGGCCTCCTACCAGCTGGACGTGCCCTAAACACCTCCCTAGGGAGGCGTTCGGGTGGCATCCTGACCAGATGCCCGAACCACCTCATCTGGCTCGTCTCGATGTGGAGGAGCAGCGGCTTTACTTTGAGTTCCTCCCGGATGGCAGAGCTTCTCACCCTATCTCTAAGGGAGAGACCCGCCACACGGCGGAGGAAACTCATTTGGGCCGCTTGTACCCGTGATCTTATCCTTTCGGTCATGACCCAAAGCTCATGACCATAGGTGAGGATGGGAACGTAGATCGACCGGTAAATTGAGAGCTTTGCCTTCCGGCTCAGCTCCTTCTTCACCACAACGGATCGGTACAACGTCCGCATTACTGAAGACGCCGCACCGATCCGCCTGTCGATTTCACGATCCACTCTTCCCCCACTCGTGAACAAGACTCCTAGGTACTTGAACTCCTCCACTTGGGGCAGGGTCTCCTCCCCAACCCGGAGATGGCACTCCACCCTTTTCCGGATTGGAGAGCAATATTCTAATATTAATATGGGCTCTGGACACCCTTATTATTCAACGTTGCTAAATTCGCAATTTTTTTAAATTACTGTAATTTCCGGACCATAGGGCGCACCGGATTATAAGGCGCACTGCGAATGACTGGTTCTAGTCAGGTCTATTTTCATACAAAAGGCGCATCAGATTATATTGAAAACACTATCTTGTGGTCTACATAACATGTAATGGTGGTTCTTTGTTGTAGCGGTGTAGCGTGCAAGGACCGGAAGGGAAAAAGTGTCAAGAGATGGAGCTAACTCTTTTAATGGCCTTCGGGTTTTACTTGAATCAATTGCGGAGCAGTTTTCCTCATCCGTGGCTCACTTGTGCAACAACATCGTAAATGTGTCCCGAAAAAACTGTCCAACCGGTACTCTCTAATAACTAAAGTTCCTTTGGTGAATTATGTAAACTTACTACACCAGTATGTTTTAGCACTTTCATGGCGAGTTTAGTGATTGTTATAAGTAAGAACTTTACACTACTTTATATTAGAAATGGCAACAGCGGAGGATGAATGTCCCATAACAAGAAGATAGAGAAAGAGAAAAAAGCTTATCGACTACGGCATTGGTACGAACTACAATGGTGGACACGCGCAAATTACAAGACTTATGCAGATCCCAAATATAGATCAGCAGGTACCAGAAGGTAAGAAAGTTGCTTGTGGATAAAATTGCGAAACAAAAAGCCAGATAATATATCTTACCCTTTACACACACCATAATAATACTGGTATGTTGAAGCTCAGTGCAATCCATCAAGCGGTGCCGCTTCATAGCTTACCAAAGTCGTAGTAAAACATTTTGATAGATTTTTGAGCGCTGTGTGTAATGTTCAATATTTTCAATGGAACATATACAATTTTGGTGTTGTTTACTTGAGTCATATTGCCATCATAGTGCAGTCTGCACGTATCTCTTATGTGTGACTGCCATCATATTACAGTCTGCATGTATCTCTTATGTGTGACTGCCATCATATTACAGTCTGCATGTATCTCTTATGTGTGACTGCCATCTACTGGTCACAGTTATCATTTCACCATGTACCAAATAAAATAGCTTCGAGGTCGGTAAGCACAACCAAAATGATTCCGTACATTGGGCGCACCGGGTTATAAGGCGCGCTGTCGAGTTTTGAGAAAATAAAATGATTTTAAGTGCGCCTTGTAGTCGGAAAAATGCGGTATACATTTTACACATAGTACTTTCAAAACGATTGTATACAGCAGGGGTGGGCATTACGTCGATCGTGATCGACTGGTCGATCTCGGAGGGTGTGTCAGTCGATCTCAAGCCAGGCATTAAAAAATAGACATAAAAATGAGCAATCATCAATCATACCAAGACTTCACTTTCGTCAGTTGTTTGACATTCTCGGCACCCGAGGATCTTGTGAGATGACGCTGGCTGCTGCGAGCTCATATTTAAGAAAAAAATCACTAGCAGAGAAACACATTTTATTTCTAGAGACTCCGTACCTACTGTCAAAACTCTAAAGACCGACTGCACAGTTCCTGTCTTCACCATAAAAGACCTGTTTCATCCTGCCTGTGCTAACAAAATAAGAGTCTCAGAAAGCTAGCAAGCTACGGAGTTTGAGGCCAATGTATTTCTCCCCCGCCCTCAGCGACCGCTTTCTCACTTGCTTGCCCACCCGCACACTCACTGACGTCACTCACCTGCTACCAGACATTAAAGGGCCACACACATATGCTACTCTCATAACAAAGTGTTTAAAAACGAGTATGCAAGTTGGACAAATGAGATGCCAAATCCAACCACTTTCATGTGGTATTGGACAGAAAGGAGGACTTTTTTTTCCCTCCATTTGAAAATGCGGACGTTATCAGCACCACTGTCTAATTCCAATCAATGCAAGTCATCAGAATCAGGTAATACACAAACTTATATTCTTGTCTTCATGAAAGAAAGGAATCTATGTGTGTTAAACATGCTTGTATTATCATTAAACACCATTAACTTGTTAACAAACATGTCTCTTTCATAGATAAATAAACATAAATGATATATATAAATGAAGTAGATCTCCTCGACTTGGTCAATTGAAAAGTAGCTCGCCTGCAGAAAAAGTGTGAGCGCCCCTTGTATACAGTATGAAAATAAAAATTGTGCCTCCTTTATTTTTGTGTAGTACTGTAGAAAGCTGTAACATATGCACATGAAGTTGTAACGGGGAAAAGGGAATTCAAATAAAGCATGATAAATAGCGTGTAGGGTAAAATATAGAGGTAAAGAGTGAAAAGCAACCAAATGACATAGTCCTGTTTGGCAACTTACTTATAGAGTAGGTTTCCTCTGTCTCTTGGGTTCATCTTTCCCCAGGGCCCGTCAACAAAAGCTTGTTTAGCAGCAGCCACTGCACGATCAACATCCCCCACTGAAGCATAAGACACCTTACAGATAACCTGAAAAAAAAAGGTGTAAGACACAAAAATTATGACCAGCTTTGTTGTTGATATAACGTCATGACATATCTTACCGATCCATTAGTTGGATTAATGGTATCGTAGGTCTTGCCATTCTCTGCATCCACAAAACAGCCATCGATGAAACACTGGTAGGGCATTTTCACTGTCATGTTGTTCACTTCTCGGATGGCCTGGTAGTGTACAGCACATCACAAACTGTCAAACACAAGCTCGTTTGGACAAAGTGGAACTGACTATTGTAAGCGTGAACATACAGAGAGCACATTTTGAGCAGCAAGAAAGTACGGACAAATTGTACCGTGTCAAAATTGCGCGCATAAAAAACGCAGACTGTTATCATAGAAACTGTTTCCCAGATTGGAGTGTTTTTTTATACCCGCTGACTTTGGCTCTGTTTTGATACCATGTATTTGCACTTTTTTGTAGCAGCAGCAACATACAATAAATAGCATTTTGAAATAAAAAAGTCGCATTCAATGATCAAAGCAAGCAGGGGGAAACTGTCATGGTCGCGCAAAATTGTTTATGGTGCGGCCCCAAAATGCAGATATGGTAGGCTAAGTGCAGCTAAGATGGTATATAAATTAGGACTAGGCATGCCAAAAATAAAAGGCACCGTGAACATTAATCACAATAGACTAACGAACCAGTGGTGCACGAGAGTGACGGATTGATTGATTGATTGATTGATTGATACTTTTATTAGTAGATTGCACAGTACAGTACATATTCCGTACAATTGACCACTAAATGGTAACACCCCAATAAGTTTTTCAACTTGTTTAAGTCGGGGTCCACGTTAATCAATTCATGGTAGATAAACCCTCCTGATTAGTGTTTAGATGCAGGTGAGTCCCCAGATCACTAATCTATAAGTTACCGCCAACGATGAAATGATCCATTTTATTAGCTACGGTAGTAGCATATAGCATTTAGCATTCCATGACCCACAATGCACTTCTGCCATGAGCCTCCCCTGCCAAATTCTTATTGGTTGACGTGTTTGTGACGATTGCTGACATTTTCTTCGTCTCTTCCGCGAATGAGATAAATAATATTATTTGATATTTACGGTAATGTGTTAATAATTTCACACATAAGTCGCTCCGGAGTATATGTCGCACTATGAAAAAAATTGCGATTTATAGTCTGAAAAATACAGTATATCTGTCAGTAGAGTCCATATGGTAGCTCTAAAAACGACAACAAAGATGGCGGGAAGAAGACCAGGTAAATAAGACCGCCCACAAAACAAAGCATCCTGAAGAGAATAGAATGGACTTTATTGTCATTATATTTGTATATAATGAGGGCGGCATGGCTCGGTTGGTGGAGCGGCCGTGTCGGCGGCTTGGGGGTTGCGGGTTCGGTTCCCGCTTGTGCCGTCCTGGTTGCTGCTGTCGTGTCCTTGGGCGGGACGCTTTACCCGCCTGCTCCCGGTGCCGCCCGCACTGGTTTGGTTGTGGCTTGGATATTGGGTGTCGCTATGTGGGGCGCTTTGGGTCACTTGAGAGGAGCGCTATATAAATGTAATTCACTATATAACATGATTCAGGACTGCAACTTAAGGTGCGGTAGTGGAAAGAAATATGCAATAAAAATAAATTACACAAGAAAATGGTCAGAAAGCAGCTTTAAAACGGTCTGTAATACATAATATTTGCAACATGTTGAGCAAAGGACCACAATTACATGGTATGTAGACAAGTTTTCTTTCTTAACCATTGACACATCTGAGGTCCTCTCCAAGGTTTCTCATAGTCAGCATTGTCACTGGCGTCCCACTGGATGTGAATTCTCCCTGCCCACTGGGTGTGAGTTTTCCTTGCCCTTTTCTGGGTTCTTCCGAGGATGTCGTAGTCGGAATGATTTGTGCAGTCCTTTGAGACATTTGTGATTTGGGGCTATATAAATAAACATTGATTGATTGATTGATAATCAAGAGCAAGTGTGGAAGTCACTGTTAAACATAACCACAACAGGAAGTGGAAAAAAGTAAGATTGCTAGCCAGAATGAAAAACAATACAAAAATCTAAAAACCGTCACACAGGTCATGACATGAACAACGATAAGCATGTTGGGCAATAAAATAAATGGGTCATGATTCAGGTGCATTGTTCAGTTTTGGCTTATTTTTTGTGCCCTTTGTTTGTCCCGTGTTTTCTTTTTCAAGTGTACTTGTACTCCCAACATTCCATCCCTGCAAATTCCATTAAGAAATGTTGTTCAAGTGGAAAAATAACAACAGTAAATATCTAAGCTACATTTCTGACAGCCGTATTTTGTTAGTGCAGTCCGACAGGATGTAGCGCACAGCAATTTTATTGTGGGGACCGGAAAAGTGTGCTGTAGCCACCCGCACCGTGTACGAGGGTCAATACAAGGAGCTCCGAAGTTGCGGCTGCCATCTTTTCTTCGTACTGAGCTTACACCACCATCAGAAGCCATTTTACAAGACCCTTGGTCACAAATATATTAAATACCTGATGTTTACGTTGCACCATGACTAGTTGTGGGTTGAGCACCTAATAGTGGTATGGCCACTGTTTTCTTTAGAATGCTAGTGAGATTATTTTGTTAACGAACCCTTCAAAATTTCAAAGACATCAATCATTTCTCAAGTAAAGGTCCTGATCCATAGAAGACTTGACATCTGTATTTGGACCGGGATTTCGTAGATCAACCATATCCAGTAAAACGGCAAGATTATGTTGTGTTGCAGACTTACATAGTCAATGACCAGATCATTCTTTTCTTCTTCACCTCTCAGCTTACGAACGAGCATCTGAACAAAGTCCTGGAAGGTGGTAGCCATGTACACATCCTCATTTTGAAGGAGTACACCAGACCGCTGCTTAACTTCCTCCACCAACCTAAGTTGATAAGCTACTGATTAGTAGCAGTTCACAAGTTACGTCATGCTTCATTAATATCATGCACACATGGAGCAGTTCTAGAACCATATGTTCTAATCCAGACAAAAAAGAGCAGCAGTATTTCTTTCAGTACGGTGGTAGTGTGATGTCATTTGTGATGAAATAGGCAAATAAAAAGGCTAACAACATATTTATGAACAAACCTTTGTGGTCAAATTCCTTATTTGTATCAACATTTACTTAAATGTTAATAGTCTGCATTTATATAAACTTTACTATACTGGAATGATGCCATCCGAACGCCTCCCTAGGGAGGTGTTTAGGGCACGTCCAACCGGTAGGAGGCCACGGGGAAGACCCAGGACACGTTGGGAAGACTATGTCTCCCGGCTGGCCTGGGAACGCCTCGGGATCCCCCGGGAAGAGCTAGACTAAGTGGCTGGGGAGAGGGAAGTCTGGGTTTCCCTGCTTAGGCTGTTGCCCCCGCGACCCGACCTCGGATAAGCGGAAGAAGATGGATGGATGGATGGATGGATGGATGGAATGATTCCCAAAGCGCTTTACATTATACATCACATTCCCCCATTCACACACACATTCAGAAAAGGAGGGCGGAAGCTAACACAACACGGATTCAGATAGTATCAGTTTTGTTGTGGCAATTCTCAAAACAGATCTTTGCCTAATATTTGGCAGACCGGATTAAAAAGACCAACCGGCCTGATGTGGTTTGCCCATCCCTGGTCTAGGGGAAACCCTGCTTTGTACGTGTAAATATAGTAATATGCAACTATAATTATTTGACACCTGTTTTTAGACTGCAATTTTGTTCAATTAAGGACACTTAATATGTACAGTAGTTCTCGCTTGTGTGCTTAGACGCTGAGATCATTATCCATGCGTTTGTTACGTCTCGCCTCGACTACTGTAACGTATTATTTTTGGGTCTCCCCATGTCTAGCATTAAAAGATTACAGTTGGTACAAAATGCGGCTGCTAGACTTTTGACAAGAACAAGAAAGTTTGATCACATTACGCCTGTACTGTATATACCTTTATATACATATATACATACATATATACCTATACTGTATATACCTTTATATACATATATACATAAATATATACCTATACTGGCTCACCTGCACTGGCTTCCTGTGCACTTAAGATGTGACTTTAAGGTTTTACTACTTACGTATAAAATACTACACGGTCTAGCTCCATCTTATCTTGCCGATTGTATTGTACCATATGTCCCGGCAAGAAATCTGCGTTCAAAGGACTCCGGCTTATTAGTGATTCCCAAAGCCCAAAAAAAGTCTGCGGGCTATAGAGCATTTTCCGTTCGGGCTCCAGTACTCTGGAATACCCTCCCGGTAACAGTTCGCGATGCCACCTCAGTAGAAGCATTTAAGTCTCACCTTAAAACTCATTTGTATACTCTAGCCTTTAAATAGACTCCCTTTTTAGACCAGTTGATCTGCCGTTTCTTTTCTTTTTCTTCTATGTCCCACTCTCCCGTGTGGAGGGGGTCCGGTCCGATCCGGTGGCCATGTACTGCTCGCCTGTGTATCGGCTGGGGACATCTCTGCGCTGCTGGTCCGCCTACGCTTGGGATGGTTTCCTGCTGGCTCCGCTGTGAACGGGACTCTCGCTGCTGTGTCTTGGATCCGCTTTGGACTGGACTCTCGCGTCTGTGTTGTATCCATTGTGGATTGAACTTTCACAGTATCATGTTAGATCCGCTCGACATCCATTGCTTTCCTCCTCTCTAAGGTTCTCATAGTCATCATTGTCACTGACGTTAAGGCCTACCGAGGATGTCGTGGTGGTTTGTGCAGCCCTTTGAGACACTAGTGATTTAGGGCTATATAAGTACACATTGATTGATTGATTGATTGATTAGTTGTTGTGTAGCTGCTAGCTCCTACAGCGTACAGTATAGAATACAAGGTTTACCTTTTGTAAATGACTTGACTTAAATACAAGAAAAGACCAACATTCGGTGCTTACTGGAGGATATTCAGATGTTAACTTGCTGTCCAACTTTGCACAAGTAAACACACTGCAGGACTGCTTGTTTCAGAAATGATACCACAGATTTTAGATATAAGCCGGTATCATTCGATATACTAATATCAAACTGGTACCCCTAATAGGCAGGGTTTGCTGTACCATATTGTCAGGTAAAATATTCTTCAAATACATCATCCCCATGCACAAATCTGTTCAATCCATAGATATAACGTGCCTTCACCCTTGGTGTGTGGTTAAAACTTACCTGACCACATCCATAGAAGCAGCTCCAGACTTGAAAAAGTCAGTGTTGTCCTCAATGACTGAAACGTTACTAAGGATGCCCTTCCAGATGTTCTGCGATGAAAAAGAAGGACCAATAATGCTGAGGCGTTGAGACAAAAATAAGGTGTGATGATGGAAAAAAAAAAATGCCTCTTTTGCAATAAATAAATAACTTGCCTTAATCTCCTCCACAATGTTTTTTTCGCTGTCTGTTAATTCCACACGCTGAGTTTCACCGGTAGAAAAGTAATTTGACGCGGCGATCATTTTTCCATCTTCAAACTGCAAATTCTTCACCAGGACCTGGAAACGAACACCGAATCATTCATTAATAACAGCATCTGACTATTCCGTACAATAAAGTACATGCTACTCACTGCTTTTCCATCACTTCCATGTAGAACAAGCCCATTCTTTGACACTAAGCTTGGCTTTGATGCTCCCTCCATTTCCAGCGGCTGACCCGGTGGTATTGATCCTTGCAACATTGATGAACCATACAGCGTAACTGACTGGGTGCAGATAGAAAAATGTTAAAAATCAACAGTCAACTGTAGTCATAGTTAGGGATGCACAGGTGAAACTCCAAAAATATGAATACTGTACAAAAATCCATTGTCAGCAATTAAACCTAAATTGTGAAACTGATATGTAATACAAACTCATCACATACAAAGCGAGATATGTCAAGCCTTTAGATTTGATCAAAATTGACTAATGATCTATTGCTAACGATGGACTCTGATGCGTCATCTATGTTGCTGCTCCTCGATCTTAGCGCTGCTTTCGATACCGTCGATCATAATATTTTATTAGAGCGTATCAAAACACGAATTGGTATGTCAGACTTAGCCCTGTCTTGGTTTAACTCTTATCTTACTGATAGGATGCAGTGCGTCTCCCATAACAGTGTGACCTCGGACTATGTTAAGGTAACGTGTGGAGTTCCCCAGGGTTCGGTCCTTGGCCCTGCACTCTTCAGCATCTACATGCTGCCGCTAGGTGACATCATACGCAAATATGGTGTTAGCTTTCACTGTTATGCTGAAGACACCCAACTCTACATGCCCCTAAAGCTGACCAACACGCCGGACTGTAGTCAGCTGGAGGCGTGTCTTAATGAAATTAAACAATGGATGTCCGCTAACTTTTTGCAACTTAACGCCAAAAAAACGGAAATGCTGATTATCGGTCCTGCTAGACACCGACCTCTATTTAATAATACAACTTTAACATTTGACAACCAAATAATAAAACAAAGTGACTCGGTAAAAAATCTGGGTATTATCTTCGACCCAACTCTCTCCTTTGAGTCACACATTAAAAGCGTTACTAAAACGGCCTTCTTTCATCTCCGTAATATCGCTAAAATTCGCTCCATTTTGTCCACTAAAGACGCCGAGATCATTATCCATGCGTTTGTTACGTCTCGTCTCGATTACTGTAACGTATTATTTTCGGGTCTCCCCATTTCTAGCATTAAAAGATTACAGTTGGTACAAAATGCGGCTGCTAGACTTTTGACAAGAACAAGAAAGTTTGATCATATTACGCCTGTACTGTATATACCTTTATATACATATATACATACATATATACCTATACTGGCTCACCTGCACTGGCTTCCTGTGCACTTAAGATGTGACTTTAAGGTTTTACTAATTACGTATAAAATACTACACGGTCTAGCTCCAGCCTATCTTGCCGATTGTATTGTACCATATGTCCCGGCAAGAAATCTGCGTTCAAAAGACTCTCCGGCTTATTAGTGATTCCTAGAGCCCAAAAAAAGTCTGCGGGCTATAGAGCGTTTTCTGTTCGGGCTCCAGTACTCTGGAATGCCCTCCCGGTGACAGTTCGAGATGCTACCTCAGTAGAAGCATTTAAGTCTCACCTTAAAACTCATCTGTATACTCTAGCCTTTAAATAGACCTCCTTTTTAGACCAGTTGATCTGCCGCTTCTTTTCTTTCTCCTATGTCCCCCCCTCCCTTGTGGAGGGGGTCCGGTCCGATGACCATGGATGAAGTACTGGCTGTCCAGAGTCGAGACCCAGGATGGACCGCTCGCCTGTATCGGTTGGGGACATCTCTACGCTGCTGATCCGCCTCCGCTTGAGATGGTTTCCTGTGGACGGGACTCTCGCTGCTGTCTTGGATCCGCTTGAACTGAACTCTCGCGGCTGTGTTGGAGCCACTATGGATTGAACTTTCACAGTATCATGTTAGACCCGCTCGATATCCATTGCTTTCGGTCCCCTAGAGGGGGGGGGGGGTTGCCCACATCTGAGGTCCTCTCCAAGGTTTCTCATAGTCAGCATTGTCACTGGCGTCCCACTGGATGTGAATTCTCTCTGCCCACTGGGTGTGAGTTTTCCTTGCCCTTTTGTGGGTTCTTCCGAGGATGTTGTAGTCGTAATGATTTGTGCAGTCCTTTGAGACATTTGTGATTTGGGGCTATATAAATAAACATTGATTGATTGATTGATTGTAAAGACCATCCATCACAGGGTTTCTATTAATTACTTTTACACTCAGCTAGAAATATTATTTATGTATGGCATTCATGTGCAGAGCACAAACCTTTTACATTATAAAACATATGATATAAATCAATACACTCAATTAGCATTTTAGGTGGGTGTGGATTTTGTAACAATAGGAATTGTTATTTGTGTTTATGTTGCAAACGAATGCATTTGAGTGACGAACCAGAGGCTTTAGTGAGTGCTGACAGCTACCATTGAATGTGTCTGTGTAGTGTGTATTATATAGAGAAAAAGACTCAGTGAGCAAGTGTAATGCTTGGTCGTCCAGTTTGTTGTCAAGAGGCAGAACAAACTGAAACACACTTAAGCCAAACGTGCTTTGATGCCACGCAAATTGCGGCGCAATGCAGTGACGTCAGACGACGACTGGAGAGAGATTTGTCAGCGGATACTATATTGTTACAAAGCAATGGAATAATATATTACTTAAATTTTTCACTTATTGAGTGGAGTAATATCGGCCTCTGGATTACTGGATCGCTACGGGTATAGTTGAAGAAGCGCGTTAGCGGGGGTTTGAGACAAAAGCGCGTTCACTTCAAACTGACACTAACTGTTGTAGCAAAATTATCTGCAAACGCATATCTCAATCTGTGTGTGTGTAATCCGATTCAGATGTGTACTAATGTGTGTGTCTGTATATCAATCAGTGTGTAATCAGATCGACGTGTATGTGTTTTAAGTTGTTTGTCCGTCTTGGGATTTGTCCGTGTTCGGAAAAATATCTGTCTGTTTGTATTTCGATCGGAGTCTATGTCAAAAAATGCGAGTGTGCGTATTTAGACGTGTGAGAAGCAGGGATCCTCTATTGTCACTACTGTCGTGTGCCACTTGTCTGTATGTACAGCGATTTGAACGTGTAAAAGGGTTCAATCAATCAATCAATGTTTACTTATATAGCCCTAAATCACTAGTGTCTCAAAGGGCTGCACAAACCACCACGACATCCTCGGTAGGCCCACATAAGGGCAAGGAAAACTCACACCCAGTGGGACGTCGGTGACAATGATGACTATGAGAACCTTAGAGAGGAGGAAAGCAATGGATGTCGAGCGGGTCTAACATGATACTGTGAAAGTTCAATCCATAATGGATCCAACACAGTCGCGAGAGTCCAGTCCAAAGCGAATCCAACACAGCAGCGAGAGTCCCGTTCACAGCGGAGCCAGCAGGAAACCATCCCAAGCGGAGGCGGATCAGCAGCGCAGAGATGTCCCCAGCCGATACACAGGCAAGCAGTACATGGCCACCGGATCGGACCGGACCCCCTCCACAGGGGAGAGTGGGACATTGTCTGTTTGTAACCCCCCTTGCCGTTCCTTTACTCACCACTAGTTGGCGCCTTGCAGCCACTCACACTTGTGTTGCCGTTGAAGCTAAGAACAATGGACTTTACATCATCCATCCATCCATCCATCATCTTCCGCTTATCCGAGGTCGGGTCGAGGGGGCAACAGCCTAAGCAGGGAAACCCAGACTTCCCTCTCCCCAGCCACTTCGTCTAACTCTTCCCGGGGGATCCCGAGGCGTTCCCAGGCCAGCCGGGAGACATAGTCTTCCCAACGTGTCCTGGGTCTTCCCCGTGGCCTCCTACCGGTTGGACGTGCCCTAAACACCTCCCTAGGGAGGCGTTCGGGTGGCATCCTGACCAGATGCCCGAACCACCTCATCTGGCTCCTCTCGATGTGAAGGAGCAGCGGCTTTACTTTGAGTTCCTCCCGGATGGCAGAGCTTCTCACCCTATCTCTAAGGGAGAGACCCAAACTCATTTGGGCCGCTTGTACCCGTGATCTTATCCTTTCGGTAATGACCCAAAGCTCATGACCATAGGTGAGGATGGGAACGTAGATCGACCGGTAAATTGAGAGCTTTGCCTTCCGGCTCAGCTCCTTCTTCACCACAACGGATCGGTACAACGTCCGCATTACTGAAGACGCCGCACCGATCCGCCTGTCGATCTCACCATCCACTCTTCCCTCACTCGTGAACAAGACTCCTAGGTATTTGAACTCCTCCACTTGGGGCAGGGTCTCCTCCCCAACCCGGAGATGGCACTCCACCCTTTTCCGGGCGAGAACCATGGACTCGGACTTGGAGGTGCTGATTCTCATTCCGGTCGCTTCACACTCGGCTGCGAACCGATCCAGCGAGAGCTGAAGATCCCGGTCAGATGAAGCCATCAGGACCACATCAATCAACTTTTATTTACATCAATTGATGTAAATAAAAGTTCATGTTTTAGCAGTAACTTAGTGGTCAGAAGTATTTTTGTATTTTGTAACTTATCAT
Source organism: Nerophis ophidion (assembly GCF_033978795.1). NCBI lineage: Eukaryota > Metazoa > Chordata > Actinopteri > Syngnathiformes > Syngnathidae > Nerophis > Nerophis ophidion. Next base: position 2,688,861 of record NC_084622.1, read on the forward strand.
ATAAAGACATAGTGGCCGAATTGATCGCATTTACTCCGCCAGGGGGCGGGGCTCTCCCCATATATGAGTGAAGATTAATCACATCCAGGGGAGTAAACGTGATCATTTTGGCTTCTATGTCAATAAACGATCCCTTATTTGAATACAAAAATACTTCTGACCACCAAGTTACTGCTAAAATATAGAATAGAATAGAATAGAAAATAAATTACTTTATTGATCCCTTGGGGAAATTCAGCACCACAGTTCGCTCGCAATAGACAATAATCATTTACTGTATCTTTCGGATTATAAATCGCTCCGGAGTATTCGTGGCACCGGCCGAACATGCATAATAAAGAAGGAAAAAACATATATACGTCGCACTGGAGTATAAGTCGCATTTTTGGGGGAAATTTATTTGATAAAATCCAACACCAAGAATAGACATTTGAAAGGCAATTTAAAATAAATAGAGAATAGTGAACCCCAGGCTGAATAAGTGTAGGTTATATCAGTGGTCCCCAACCTTTTTGTAACCTTGGACCGGTCAACGCTTAATAATTTATCCCGCGGCCGGGGGGGGAATCCTTTTTTTATTTTTGTCATAAAAAAGGGAGGTTTTTGTGGTTGGTGCACTAAATGTAAGTGTATATTGTGTTTTTTATGTTGATTTAATAAAAAATAAAAAATAAAATGTTTTTTTTAAATTTCTTTTTTAAATAAAAATTAATAAAAAATTATTCTGCGGCCCGGTACCAATCGGGCCACTCCCCGGTGGTTGGGGACCACTGCGTTATATGACGCATAAATAACCAACTGAGAAGGTGCCTGGTATGTTAACCTAACATATTATGGTAAGAGTCATTCAAATATCTAGAACATATAGAACAGGGGCGCTCACACTTTTTCTGCAGGTGAGCTACTTTTCAATTGACCAAGTCGAGGAGATCTACCTCATTCCTATTTATAATTTATATTTATTTATTTATGAAAGAGACATTTTTGTTAACAAGTTAATGGTGTTTAATGATAATACAAGCATGTTTAACACACATAGATTCCTTTCTTTCATGAAGACAAGAATATAAGTTGGTGTATTACCTGATTCTGATGACTTGCATTGATTGGAATTAGACAGTGGTGCTGATAACGTCCGCATTTTCAAATGGAGGAAAAAAAAAGTCCTCCTTTCTGTCCAATACCACATGAAAGTGGTTGGATTTGGCATCTCATTTGTCCAACTTGCATACTCGTTTTTAAACACTTTGTTATGAGAGTAGCATATGTGTGTGGCCCTTTAATGTCTGGCAGCAGGTGAGTGACGTCAGTGAGTGTGCGGGTGGGCAAGCAAGTGAGAAAGCGGTCGCTGAGGGCGGGGGAGAAATACATTGGCATCAAACTCCGTAGCTTGCTAGCTTTCTGAGACTCTTATTTTGTTAGCACAGGCAGGATGAAACAGGTCTTTTATGGTGAAGACAGGAACTGTGCAGTCGCTCTTTAGAGTTTTGACAGTAGGTACGGAGTCTCTAGAAATAAAATGTGTTTCGCTGCTAGTGATTTTTTTCTTAAATATGAGCTCGCAGCAGCCAGCGTCATCTCACAAGATCCTCGGGTGCCGAGAATGTCAAACAACTGACGAAAGTGAAGTCTTGGTATGATTGATGATTGCTCATTTTTATGTCTATTTTTTAATGCCTGGCTTGATATCGACTGACACACCCTCCGAGATCGACCAGTCGATCGCGATCGACGTAATGCCCACCCCTGATATAGAACATGCGATACGTTTACCAAACAATCTCTCACTCTTAATTGATGAATCCGATGAAATCTTCTTCCTCGATGTCACTTCTAAACAACTCTGTCAACTCCAAAAGTGTGCACCGCATCTTCTTGTCGTTTTCTGCTGCATATTTCACTACGTCCAGCTTGTAATCTGCAGTACATGATCTCCTTTTTGGTGCCATTTTTGTTCAGCCCTTCTCAGTTTTTATAAGTTACCGCCAACGATGAAATTATCCATTTTAATAGCTACGGCAGTAGCATATAGCATATAGCAGTTAGCATTCAATGACCCACAATGCACTTTTGCCATGACCCTCCCCCGCCAAATTCTTATTGGTTAACTTGTATGTGACGATTGCTGACATTTTCTTCGTCTCTTCCGCGAATGAGATGTATAATATTATTTGATATTTTACGGTAATGTGTTAATAATTTCACACATAAGTCGCTCCGGAGTAGATGTCGCACCCACGGCCAAACTATGAAAAAAACTGCAATTTATAATCCGAAAAATACAGTAGGTATTTTTATAAGTGAATAATATAAATATAGTCTATTATACAGCATTACTCACATGTAAAAAATATAAATACAGTCCATTATACATTTAAGTACAGTCAAAAATGAACATATGCATTATACATGAACTTTTATTTACAGTAAGTGATGAAAAAACATTTTTTAACAACAACACGAGTGTGTGTGGCTGGCTGAAAAAAAAGACTATTTGCGACGAGTACATTAATGGTGGTCGCAAGTATGGAAGAAACAGAGTTGAGCAAGTTTTAATTGTGATGAGACTGGACTATTCAGGAAAAAATATGCCAAAGAAGATTTTTTTTACAGTACACACAAAGTCCCCTAAATCCCATCGTTCTCTCCCTCTGTTTGTCTGCTCCTTTCGTGTCAACTCTTCCTTTGCCAATGTTAATGTAACTGGATTTTACTTGTACTTTTTTGGAGCAATATGGTTGTTAGAGTTGAGGATTTTTTTTTTGACCATGTTTTACCCTTTTATTTATTTCATTACACCTTTTAATTACCTTCTATTTACATAATTGTTGCTTTTATTTACCTTATTTTAACTTTGATTTACCTTATTTTACCTTTGATTTACCTTTAATAGCTTCTATTCACCTTTTTTATCTTCTATATACCTTATTTTTGTTGATATCCGTTACTCGGATCTTCACATATTGTTTATTGTTCCATTGTCTCATTCTCCGTCTGACCAGCTTACTTCCTGTTTAGTCAGTCACCTTGGTTACACATTGATTTCACCTGCTCCTCGTTTTCTACACACACCTGGTTCTCCTTGATTACTCCGTATATAAGCCTTCCTCTTTTCTTTGTTCAGTCTGGGTTCATAATTTGCCTTTGAGCAACAGTATCGACTGACTTCACGTATGTATATTCTCGCTAGCTTTTCACGCTAAGCCTTTGTTTTATTCCAGCTCTGGCGCAGAGTAATTGTTTTTCCTTTTTGTGTGCCTTCGTGCCAGTCTTAGTTTTTCTGTTTTCTATTCCTAGCTTTTATGCTAGCGCCCTTGGTTTATTTTGTCTGTTAGCTCCAGTATTTTTGTTCGTAGCCTGTTTTTGTTAAGTTTAATAAATCATTTAAACTTACCATTGCTGTGTTCTTGTCGACACATCCACGGAGGGACAAACCCGGCATTACTATGCCAATCAGTCATTACAATTTTACCATATTTTACCTTGCATTATCAGAATCAGAGTCAGAAATACTTTATTAATCCCCGAGGGGAAATTTCAACCTTAGTTTACCTTCTTTTGCCTTCTATTTGCCATATTATAAACAAAAAGAACATAGCCAACTAAGTCAAATAATTTTTGTGTTAAACATACTTGGCCAATAAAGCTGATTCTGGTTCTATTTAACTTGTTTTACCTTCTTTCATGTGGTCTGGATTTTATAAATTCTTATTCGTTACACTGATTAAACGATTAATCGAAACAACGAAATATAAATTGAAGTTTTTTTCTATTCAATTAAGGAAATGTAATCGATTAATAGTTGCGGCCATAATCGTGATAGGAAATGTTTAGATGGTTGCGTCCCCAGCTGTGTGAAATGTGAAATGTATTTCCAGAAACACACCTTGCCATCAATGACAGTCCAAGCCCCAGGGATTTTGTCATGGCCCCGGATCCAGTTGTGGATGGCCTCAGCTGGCTGAGCGAGATCGATCTGATAAGAGAGAAAAAGTGCCTGTGAACATGCAGCAGCTTTTCTACCTTCAACAAATTCAAAATCCCATTTACAATGTTGCTTAATCCTTCATTCCTACACTCACACAATGATTCAGGAAAGATAAGTTAATGGTTTACTCATAAACTGATAAAGGATCATCAGGAGTTCACCACTTTTGTGGAAACCAATGCAAGTTGAGAGGAATCATTTTCACCCATTTTAGGGTTGTCCCGATACCATTATTTTGATACTTTTCGATACTTTTCTAAATAAAATTACATTATTGGCTTTATTTGAATAAAAAAATCTTACCGTACATTAAACATATGTTTCTTATTGCAATTTTGTCCTTAAATAAAATAGTGAACAGAACTTGTCTTTTAGTAGTAAGTAAGCAAACAAAGTCCCCTAATTTAGCTGCTGACATATGCAGTAACATATTGTGTCATTTTCCATTCTATTATTTTGTCAAATTTATTAAGGACAAGCGGTAGAAAGTGAATTATTAATCAACTTGTTCATCTACTGTTAATATCTTATTTTCTGTTTTAAAATGTTCTATCTACACTTTTGTTAAACTGTAATAATTAAATATTCTTCTTTTTTTGGGATGTTTTACATTAGTTTTGGATGATACCACAAATTTGGGTATCGGTCTGATACCAAGTAGTTACAGGATCATACAATGGTCTTAATTTAAGTCCTCATGTGTCCAGGGACGAATTGCCTGCGTTTATAAACATAATATGAATTTTAAAAAAAGGAAAAAAGATTTTGTTATGCTAAAAAAATATTGATGTAATCAGTAACGCTCCTCTACATGGTATCATTACAGTGGCTGTCAGGTGTAGATCAACCCGTGGCGTTTGTTTACATTGTGACGCAGATGATCTACGGAAGGGGTGCCCACACTTTTTCTGCAGGCGAGCTACTTTTCAATTGACCAACTCGAGGGGATCTACCTCATTTATATATATCATTTATATTTATTTATTTATGAAAGAGACATTTTTGTAAACAAGTTAAATGTGTTTAATGATAATACAAGCATGTGTAACACATATAGATGTCTTTCTTTCACAAAGACAAGAATATAAGTTGGTGTATTACCTGATTCTGATGACTTGCATTGATTGGAATCAGACAGTAATGATGATAACGCCCACATTTTCAAATGGAGGAGAAAAAAAGTTGTCCTTTCTGTACAATACCACATGAAAGTGGTTGGTTTTTGGCATCTAATTCATCCAGCTTCCATACACTTTACAAGAAAAACATTGGCGGCAAATTCCGTAGCTTGCTTGATTGACATTCACGGCACCCGAGGGTCTTGTGAGATGACGCTGGCTGCTGCCAGTTCATTATTATGAAAAAATGACAGAGAGGAAGGCGACAAACACTTTTTATTTCAACAGACTTTCGCGCCGTCCCTTCCGTCAAAACTCTAAAGGCCGACTGCACATTTCCTATCTTCACAATAAAAAAGCCCTGCTTCATGCTGCCTGCGCTAACAAAATAAGAGTCTCGGAAAGCTGGCGTGCACAAGTGATGTGCACGCCAGCTTTCTGAGGGATCGCTTGTGCACGCCAGTTTTCCGAGACTCTGTATTTAGTTAGCGCAGGCAGCATGAAGCAGGGCTTTTATTGTGAAGATAGGAAATGTGCAGTCGGCCTTTAGAGTTTTGACGGAAGGTACGGCGCGAGAGTCTGTTGAAATAAAAAGTGTTTCTCGCCTTCCTCTCGGTCATTTTTCATAATAATGATCTTGCAGCAGCCAGCGTCATCTCACAAGACCCTCCGGTACCGTGAATGTCATCTAAGTGACGTCTTGGTGAAGATTGATGATCACTAATTTTTAGGTCTATTTTTTTTAAAAGCCTGGCTGGAGATCGACTGACACACCCCCCGCGGTCGACTGGTAGCTCGCGATCGACGTAATGGGCACCCCTGATCTACGGTGTGTAGTGAATAATGTTTAGCTATTCCTCGTCCTGCAGGGATGATCCTTGTAAAACTGGACACGGCTGGACATTTTTTTTTTTTTTAAATAAAAATCAATAAAAAAATTCTTCTGCGTCCCGGTACCGGGCCGCGGCACAGTGGTTGGGGACCACTGTCTTAAAGCACCTCTTCCTGAGGGCGTTGCAGTGTTATAGCTTCACCTTTATCGTTATTTTTCAAGCCAACATGCGTCCATTCTCCCTTTTCTGTCTACACATCTTGTCTGCTTGTGCGCTGCAGAACATGCTCCTCTGCTGTAAAAGCAGCAAGGTCACGGAGTGACAATGACACACCGTCATGCCCGTAAAAAAAAAAGGTAGGGCAAGACCGGTACTTTTTAGAGGCGGTATAGTACCGAATATGATTCATTAGTATCACGGTAATATACTAGTGCCGGTATACCGTACAACCATAGTGTGTACGAGTATTTCTCTTCACGTTCCGTGACTCGCGGTGCAATACCACAGAATGAAAATGCTAGGATGAGTACTTTGCTTGTAGTAAGAACACATGTATTGTTATTTACAAACTTTGGTCAACAAGAGTAGTATTATTTTTTTTAACTTAATTTTTTACCCTGATACTTAAATAATAATAAATGATAAATGGGTTGTACTTGTATAGCGCTTTTCTACCTTCAAGGTACTCAAAGCGCTTTGACACTACTTCCACATTTACCTTTTCACACACACATTCACACACTGATGGAGGGAGCTGCCATGCAAGGCGCTAACCAGCACCCATCAGGAGCAAGGGTGAAGTGTCTTGCTCAGGACACAACGGACGTGACGAGGTTGGTACTAGGTGGGATTTGAACCAGGGACCCTCGGGTTACGCACTGCGCCACGCCGTCCCTACTTCATTTTCAACTGTTTATATTTTACGGATGTGAATATTTCAACCCCTCATGATTCAATTCCATTTTAATTCTTGTGGTGACGATTTTAGTCTGAGTCGATTTTTAATTCAAATCAATTCATGCAACATAATAATATAAATAATAATATAATAATAGTAATAATAATAATAACAATAATAATAATAATAATAATACTAAAAAAGTACTATCTATCTATCTAATAATAATACCAGGGATGTTCTGATCAGGGTTTTATTTTGCTGATTACGTTACCAGTCATTTATGAGTGAGATCGACTGATACAAATACCAATACTGAGCTCATGTATTAACTGTACATTTATTAAATGTATTTATGGTGAGTGCTATTGATAATATCAGCACACTATTTTAAATAGTTACTTATTCTCTTTTATTACATACAATTGTTTGAGCAAAATAAGTCACATTAACTGAACAAAATCAAAAACTACTATCTAATACTTATTTAAGTCCTGTTTTGCCCTCCTGTGTCCTTTTTTGTATTGTAAATTTGTAAACATAAAAAAAAAAAAAAAAAGAGTTTGAGACAATAACAACCGATCAAATCCGTCCAGTATCGATCACATGCTGATATTACCCTCGGTGTCGATACCACCAATATATGAATCGATCTGCCAATTCACACTAATACCACAGTAATAATGTAGCATTGAGTCGTGATAAAAAACTTAGGTTACTAAAAAGTGCAGTTTATTTAACGCCATGGAGGGGGTGACGTCATACGCAAATACGGTATTAGCTTTCACTGCTATGCTGATGACACCCAACTCTACATGCCCCTAAAGCTGACCAACACGCCGGACTGTAGTCAGTTGGAAGCGTGTCTTAATGAAATTAAACAATGGATGTCCGCTAACTTTTTGCAACTTAATGCCAAAAAAACGGAAATGCTGATTATCGGTCCTGCTAGACACCGACCTCTATTTAATGATACAACTCTAACATTTGACAACCAAACAATTAAACAAGGCGACACGGTAAAGAATCTGGGTATTATCTTCGACCCAACTCTCTCCTTTGAGTCACACATTAAAAGCGTTACTAAAACGGCCTTCTTTCATCTCCGTAATATCGCTAAAATTCGCTCCATTTTGTCCACTAAAGACGCTGAGATCATTATCCATGCGTTTGTTACGTCTCGTCTCGATTACTGTAACCTATTATTTTCGGGTCTCCCCATGTCTAGCATTAAAAGATTACAGTTGGTACAAAATGCGGCTGCTAGACTTTTGACAAGAATAAGAAAGTTTGATCACATTACGCCTGTACTGTATATACCTTTATATACATATATACATACATATATACCTATACTGTATATACTTTATATACATATATACATACATATATACCTATACTGTATATACCTTTATATACATATATACATACATATATACCTATACTGTATATACCTTTATATACATATATACATACATATATACCTATACTGTATATACCTTTATATACATATATACATACATATATACCTATACTGGCTCACCTGCACTGGCTTCCTGTGCACTTAAGATGTGACTTTAAGGTTTTACTAATTACGTATAAAATACTACACGGTCTAGCTCCAGCCTATCTTGCCGATTGTATTGTACCATATGTCCCGGCAAGAAATCTGCGTTCAAAAGACTCCGGCTTATTAGTGATTCCTAGAGCCCAAAAAAAGTCTGCGGGCTATAGAGCGTTTTCCGTTCGGGCTCCAGTACTCTGGAATGCCCTCCCGGTAACAGTTCGAGATGCTACCTCAGTAGAAGCATTTAAGTCTCACCTTAAAACTCATCTGTATACTTTAGCCTTTAAATAGACCTCCTTTTTAGACCAGTTGATCTGCCGCTTCTTTTCTTTCTCCTATGTCCCCCCCTCCCTTGTGGAGGGGGTCCGGTCCGATGACCATGGATGAAGTACTGGCTGTCCAGTGTCGAGACCCAGGATGGACTGCTCGTCGGGACCCAGGATGGACCGCTCACCTGTATCGGGGACTACGCTGCTGATCCGCCTCCGCTTGAGATGGTTTCCTGTGGACGGAACTCTCGCTGCTGTCTTGGATCCGCTTGAACTGAACTCTCGCGGCTGTGTTGGATCCACTATGGATTGAACTTTCACAGTATCATGTTAAACCCGCTCGACATCCATTGCTTTCGGTCCCCTAGAGGGGGGGGGTTGCCCACATCTGAGGTCCTCTCCAAGGTTTCTCATAGTCAGCATTGTCACTGGCGTCCCACTGGATGTGAATTCTCCCTGCCCACTGGGTGTGAGTTTTCCTTGCCCTTTTGTGGGTGCTTCCGAGGATGTTGTAGTCGTAATGATTTGTGCAGTCCTTTGAGTCATTTGTGATTTGGGGCTATATAAATAAACATTGATTGATTGATTGATGGAGGTGAATATTATTACCGTAGGGGAGCGGCTCCACACTATGTATGGGGAAATGTGATTAGCTGCTAGCCATTTGTCAACTGGGGAATTACAAATAAATACAGTATCAAAGGGAAAGGCCTTTGTGATCGGCGTTAATAATCGGCAATGGCGATCATGTGCCTTTTCAAGAAAGTCTATTTTTTACAAATTCAACATGTCCGTAAAGGAAGAAGAAGATTGACATTTTCTATGAATCATTTTGCTGAAGGACATTCATTCTGGTCACAGGGGGACAGGTGATGGAATACCCTTCATGTTGGAAGATATCGATTTACTCTACCATGTCACACCGTGCAAACCCTCCATTTTTTTCTGACAGCTGCTATGAAAAATCTTACCTTGGCATTGGATTTCTTCTGAATTCCTTCATAGCTTGCACCTTTCTCTGACTGGGGGATTCGCGGCGCTTTTCCATCAGCAATGAGCTGCACCGACTCCACCTCGATTGGAAAGGATGAAAGGAACACCTGAGTTTTACATCGCCTAAGACTGTGAAGGCGTCAACCAATAATAAAAAACCTTAAACGTTTTTGCAGAGGCACTAATATGTCGACTAATAGTATAATGATTATGACGTACATGCTAGCAATTCAGTCGTTTCTGACTTATTAATCTTGTTACGAACAATACCAAAGCATCAAACACACTAAATTGGCTCGACTGTCTGTCTGGGGTAGGCTCTGGATGGATGGACTATAAGATATATAGTTTTAAGCAGTGTACATTTTCAAAAGATAAATCATGATACTGGTACTTTGGGAGAAAGTGGGACGTGGTTTCTTTTACAATCTGAGAACGCCTCCACAATCTTGATGACGGACTCCAAATTTGGGTTATAAAAGACACTGTGCAGCAGAATTATTCCAAAATTACACCAAATTATATCCAATACATATTTACTAAAGCACAAGGAAGTGTTTTGAATGTAGATTCAATTCATCACAGGTCCTCTAAGTCACTTTTGTAAAACGAGATTTTTATGTATTGAGTTGACGCTATTGTTTTCGTAACGCCAATTAAACAGAACAACATTTTGAAGTAAATCCAACAGAAACATTTTGTGTGACACTTCAGTCACAGTTTACCATTGCTTTTATGCCCTCTGGGAACAAGAAGCGGTTGTAGAGTGTGTCCACTGTGTCATTGGGTTCAACTGCACATTCCCGTTGCAACAGGATTGGTCCAGTATCCAAGCCGTCATCAGCCCAGAACACGGTGAAGCCAGCCTTCTTATCACCATCAATCAGGGTCCTGTTTACACAAAGAGAAACCCACCCAAAATAAAACAATAGTAAGTATGGAAAATACACTGGTTACTGGAGTACCCGGTAATATAATTATGCAAAACTGCTTGAGTCCTTGGTTTCATTTTCTTCCGTGAGCCTACAAAGAGGTCAACACCATGTGACTCCTTACGTACCTACTCTACATATGGGATTCTAAAGAAGCGGTATTGTTGATTCTGTTTATTCGTCAAACTAATTTTAGTTCAGAGGCCACATGGAAGAAAATCAATTCCCACATAGGCCGGATGGGTATAATCAAGTAATAACTTAAAAATACAACTACGAAAACTTTAGATTGTTTTCTTCGTTTTACTTCGGCCCAAAATAAAACAAGCACATTCTGAAAATGTACATATCACAAATAATGTCACCGCCTGCTGCCACCTTGTGGTTTGTATTCAGTTTTCCTCTGTTGGTGCAGTTGACCTTTTGACCTCACTTCAATTCTCTGTCCTCTTAATACAGGGGTGCCCATTACGTCGATCGCGAGCTACCAGTCGACCGCGGGGGGTGTGTCAGTCGATCTCCAGCCAGGCTTTAAAAAAAATAGACCTAAAAATGAGTGATCATCAATCTTCACCAAGACGTCACTTAAATGACATTCACGGTACCGGAGGGTCTTGTGAGATGACGCTGGCTGCTGCAAGATCATTATTATGAAAATATGACCGAGAGGAAGGCGAGAAACACTTTTTATTTCAACAGACTCTCGCGCCGTACCTTCCGTCAAAACTCTAAAGGCCGACTGCACATTTCCTATCTTCACAATAAAAGCCCTGCTTCATGCTGCCTGCGCTAACTAAATACAGAGTCTCGGAAAACTGGCGTGCACAAGCGATCCCTCAGAAAGCTGGCGTGCACATCAGTTGTGCACGCCAGCTTTCCGAGACTCTGTATTTAGTTAGCGCAGGCAGCATGAAGCAGGGCTTTTATTGTGAAGATAGGAAATGCGCAGTCGGCCTTTAGAGTTTTGACGGAAGGGACGGCGCGAAAGTCTGTTGAAATAAAAAGTGTTTCTCGCCTTCCTCTCTGTCATTTTTTCATAATAATGAACTGGCAGCAGCCAGCGTCATCTCACAAGACCCTCGGGTGCCGTGAATGTCAATCAAGCAAGCTACGGAATTTGCCGCCAATGTTTTTCTTGTAAAGTGTATGGAAGCTGGATGAATTAGATGCCAAAAACAGACCACTTTCATGTGGTATTGTACAGAAAGGACAACTTTTTTTCTCCTCCATTTGAAAATGTGGGCGTTATCATCATTACTGTCCGATTCCAATCAATGCAAGTCATCAGAATCAGGTAATACACCAACTTATATTCTTGTCTTTGTGAAAGAAAGACATTTATATGTGTTACACATGCTTGTATTATCATTAAACACATTTAACTTGTTTACAAAAATGTGTCTTTCATAAATAAATAAATATAAATGATATATATAAATGAGGTAGATCCCCTCGTGTCGGTCAATTGAAAAGTAGCTCGCCTGCAGAAAAAGTGTGGGCACCCCTGTCTTAAGAGTTCCTGTTTCCCCTTTGTGGGCGGAGTTGTGAGACGTGCACAGCTGCTTCCCATTTTCCCCGGAGGATATTTAATCTGCACCTTGGCAGCTGGATGGCACTTGGCGATTCCACTTCTTGGCTTCCTGACTGACGACTTCCATGTCCGATCCTGCTTGTTATCCAGTTTGGTTCTTAGACAGCTGTTGCACGTCTTGCAACTCCAGCCTAAATTTATTCTAGATTATTATATAGTTTTTTGTTATTTTTTTCACGAAGCCCATTTTTTTTTAGTTCTCTCCTATGTGGAGCACCCTTTGTTGTGAGTACACTACCAAGAGTAAATAAACTGTTCTACTCACCTCTTATTTGTCTGCATCCTTGGGTTCCTCTTAAATTATGACATACCAAGCCGTGACAATAATCCTCTTGACAAAACATTTGAAGTTACTTGAAAATTCTGAGGAAAAATTGGTGCCGTTTCAAAAACAGCATGAAAAACACAATGAACTTAGACTTAATCTCAGTGTAGCTACAAATAAATTAAACTTTAAGTCACAGACCATCTAGGATTGAACATAAACCAAAATAAAGCATAAATACAAACCCTCTCATGCAGGGGTCGGGAACCTTTTTGGCTGAGAGAGCCATGAAAGCCAAAAATTTCAAAATGTATTTCCGTGAGAGCCATATCAAATTTTTTAACACTGAATACAACTAAATGCGTGCATTTTTAAGACCAACATTTTAAGAGTATAATAACTCTTCAATTGTTTTGAACAACATTGTTATTCTAAATTTAACCAATAATAAATATACTTCTTACCATTAATGCAACATCTTGGACAGGTGCGATAGAAAATGGATGGTTGGATTAAAATACATGAGAATGTTTTGTAATTTGAACGTTATTTTAAACACTGTGATTACCAGCAGAATTATCAATTACTTATCGTGTTAAGCAATGTCAGCTAAGATTTATCTGAGAGCCAGACGCAGTCATCAAAAGAGCCACATCTGGCTCTAGAGCCATAGGTTCCCTACCCCTGCTCTAATGTATCAACTACCTCATTTGTCATTTCCACATATTAATCTTGTGGCAACGCAACACACCATACAAACTGAGCAACTCCCTGCCTTCTTAGCATCACTGTGCATCGATAGAAAAATAAATGCTGTGCAATGTGTGAACAATTTCAACAAACCCAAAACTTAAAAGACTGACAGTTTTGCAGTAAATCACACTAGTCACTTTCTTTATAGTTTCACAGAAAATTAACATTTTCACAGAACTATATCAATGTGCAGTGTCTCATGCAGCATTTTAAGTTGGATTACTAATTGTTTAGGGCTTCACGGTGGCAGAGGGGTTAGTGCGTCTGCCTCACAATACGAAGTTCCTGCAGTCCTGGGTTCAAATCCAGGCTCGGGATTTTTCTGTGTGGAGTTTGCATGTTCTCCCCGTGAATGCGTGGGTTCCCTCCGGGTACTCCGGCTTCCTCCCACTTCCAAAGACATGCACCTGGGGATAGGCCCCTCCCACTTCCAAAGACATGCACCTGGGGATAGGTTGATTGGCAACACTAAAATTGGCCCTAGTGTGTGAATGTGAGTGTGAATGTTGTCTGTCTATCTGTGTTGGCCCTGCGATGAGGTGGCGACTTGTCCAGGGTGTACCCTGCCTTCCGCCCGATTGTAGCTGAGATAGGCGCCAGCACCCCCCGCGACCCCGAAAGGGAATAAGCGGTAGAAAATGGATGGATGGATGGATACTAATTGTTTATTTTACAAACATTTTTTACGAGGGTGACGAGTCACAGCCCTGGTTTATTCTGTACCTTTTACTTGGTATACTTGCTATTTTCTTTGCTGAGCACAGGGGTTAGTGCATGTGCCTCACAATACGGGGGTCCTGAGTAGTCCTGGGTTCAATCCCGGGCTCGGGATCTTTCTGTGTGGAGTTTGTATGTTCTCCCTGTGACTGCGTGGGTTCCCTCCGGGTACTCCGGCTTCCTCCCACCTCCAAAGACATGCACCTGGGGATAGGTTGATTGGCAACACTAAATTGGCCCTAGTGTGTGAATGTTGTCTGTCTATCTGTGTTGGCCCTGCGATGAAGTGGTGAGTTGTCCAGGGATTAACCCGCCTTCCGCACGATTGTAGCTGAGCTCCAGCGCCCCCCGCAACCCGGAAAGGAATAAGTGGTAGAAAATGGATGGATGGAACAACACTACTATTGCGACATACAGTGGACACAATTAGAACAGCAGTCTCTTTAGTTTAAAAATGCATTAAGCAAACTCATCTCACGGACCTGGTTGAACCTGTTCGCGGGCCTGATCCGGTACTCTTTGACGGCCATTTGGGACCTGTAACCTCCTAGGGATAATGAGTCATTCTTCGTCTTAATGGGAATATATGAACATCCCTGCAGTCGGCATCCTAATGACAGCAGACGTTGCACACAGTAAGTGATGTTTTATTATGTTTCATGAAGTCTGCAGTGATGAAGAAAAAGATTAATCCATCCATCCATTTTCTACCGCTTATTGCCTATCGGGGTCGCGGGGGGCGCTGGCGCCTATCTCAGCTACAATCGGGCGGAAGGCGGGGTACACCCTGGACAAGTCGCCACCTCCTCGCAGGGCCAACACAGATAGACAGACAACATTCACACACTAGGGACCATTTAGTGTTGCCAATCAACCTATCCCCAGGTGCATGTCTTTGGAAGTGGGAGGAAGCCGGAGTACCCGGAGGGAACCCACGCATTCACGGGGAGAACATGCAAACTCCACACAGAAAGATACCGAGCCTGGATTTGAACCCAGGACTATAGGACCTTCGTATTGTGAGGCAGACGCACTAACCCCTCTTCCACCGTGAAGGGCGAAAAAGATTAATGTGCAGCATATTCTTAAAATGATAAAAATTCGTAAACATGAAATGTTATTATAAATGTTTCTGTTACTACATTATATATATATATGTATATATATATATATATATATATATATATATACACACACATATACATAAATATATATATACACATATATATATACACACACACACACACACACACATATATATATATATTTATACACAAATATATATATGTATTTATACTCATATATATATACACACATATACATATATATACATATTATATATATATATGTATATATATATGGTATATATACTGTAGATATACATATATATGGTACATATACTGTATATATATATATATATATTTATATATATAAACCCTAATGAAGGTGTTGGGATGTTTTTTTAAGGGGTTTATGGGCGTAATTGTGCAGCTCCCATAAGCTCCATTGTAAGCAAACTTTTGATCGCATGTATTTAATATTTGGAAATAAAAAAAAAAACATCAATCGTCATGTCTCTCATAATGATGATGAAAAATAGGCAAAATTCCCCAAAAAGTGCAGTTCCCCTTCAAACCCACTACCGCCATTCGCAGGATATTTGCGGACAGAACGCCAGCAGCTGTTGTCTTACTACGCTACATTTGTATGCTTCTAATCGTTACGCCTCACCCCAGGTGACACCCATTAATAATACGCTCATTAATAGTACACACAATTGTATAGTTTTCACATGCTGTTTTGCGCTAAGTTTTACTTATTAGATCGGGTCCATGTGCACAACTCCTGCTGCTGAGCTAATTAACACGTGTGGAGTTCCCCAGGGTTCGGTCCTTGGCCCTGCACTCTTCAGCATCTACATGCTGCCGCTAGGTGACGTCATACGCAAATACGGTATTAGCTTTCACTGTTATGCTGATGACACCCAACTCTACATGCCCCTAAAGCTGACCAACACGCCGGATTGTAGTCAGCTGGAGGCGTGTCTTAATGAAATTAAACAATGGATGTCCGCTAACTTTTTGCAACTCAACGCCAAAAAAACGGAAATGCTGATTATCGGTCCTGCTAGACACCGACCTCTATTTAATGATACAATTCTAACATTTGACAACCAAACAATTAAACACGGCGACTCGGTAAAAAATCTGGGTATTATCTTCGACCCAACTCTCTCCTTTGAGGCACACATTAAAAGCGTTACTAAAACGGCCTTCTTTCATCTCCGTAATATCGCTAAAATTCGCTCCATTCTGTCCACTAAAGACGCCGAGATTGTCCTTGCGTTTGTTACGTCTCGTCTCGATTACTGTAATGTATTATTTTCGGGTCTCCCCATGTCTAGCATTAAAAGATTACAGTTGGTACAAAATGCGGCTGCTAGACTTTTGACAAGAAGAAGAAAGTTTGATCACATTACGCCTGTACTGTATATACTTTATATACATATATACATACATATATACCTATACTGTATATACCTTTATATACATATATACATACATATATACCTATACTGTATATACCTTTATATACATATATACATACATATATACCTGTACTGGCTCACCTGCACTGGCTTCCTGTGCACTTAAGATGTGACTTTAAGGTTTTACTACTTACGTATAAAATACTACACGGTCTAGCTCCATCCTATCTTGCCGATTGTATTGTACCATATGTCCCGGCA
This sequence comes from Nerophis ophidion, assembly GCF_033978795.1. Classification (NCBI taxonomy): domain Eukaryota; kingdom Metazoa; phylum Chordata; class Actinopteri; order Syngnathiformes; family Syngnathidae; genus Nerophis; species Nerophis ophidion. The sequence goes on from NC_084622.1 coordinate 2,705,534, forward strand.
AGAAATCTACGTTCAAAGGACTCCGGCTTATTAGTGATTCCCAAAGCCCAAAAAAAGTCTGCGGGCTATAGAGCTTTTTCATTTCGGGCTCCAGTACTCTGGAATGCCCTCCCGGTAAAAGTTCGAGATGCCACCTCAGTAGAAGCATTTAAGTCTCACCTTAAAACTCATTTGTATACACCAGCCTTTAAATAGACTCCCTTTTTAGACCAGTTGATCTGCCGTTTCTTTTCTTTTTCTCCTATCTCCCACTCTCCCTTGTGGAGGGGGTCCGGTCCGATCCGGTGGCCATGTACTGCTCGCCTGTGTATCGGCTGGGGACATCTCTGCGCTGCTGATCTGCCTCCGCTTGGGATGGTTTCCTGCTGGCTCCGCTGTGAACGGGACTCTCGCTGCTGTGTTGGATCCGCTTTGGACTGGACTCTCGCGACTGTGATGGATCCATTATGGATTGAACTTTCACAGTATCATGTTAGACCCGCTCGACATCCATTGCTTTCCTCCTCTCCAAGGTTCTCATAGTCATCATTGTCACCGACGTCCCACTGGGTGTGAGTTTTCCTTGCCCTTATGTGGGCCTACCGAGGATGTCGTAGTGGTTTGTGCAGCCCTTTGAGACACTAGTGATTTAGGGCTATATAAGTAAACATTGATTGATTGATTGAATGAACAACTATTTCAACTATTGAAGTCGATCCACTCCTTTAAGGAATGTTATGACAAATCGGCCGAGCTCAGAAATGATGACGACAGTTGCATCGAGTTTAGATTCATAGACAGCAATGACAGAAGTTGATGTGTCCATTACGTTTAATCAAAAGTGCTGCAATTTTCACTTTTATTGCGGTCATTTTTAGAAGACGCACTAAGCAATAATAATATCATCTCTATGACTGCACTCTAGTGTTTTTAAGAATCTGCCGCAAAAATGTTAGCCTCTCATATGTTCTTCAAGGAACACTTCAGTTATGTAAATCACAAGTTTGACGACCCCCAGTGTTTTTTGTATGCTAGCAAGGCTAAATGTCAATGCAAGGATCTGCCAATGTGTTCACAGTGGTCCAAGTTCCTCTATACAACAGGTGCACTATAGTGTTTCTAGGAGTTTGCAGCAAAAATGTTTGTTTTGAACTAAACCCAGGGGCCAGGGACCAGGAGGGAGTCATTCCCCACCCCTAGGCTGCCAGTTGTAAAGCTCTGGCTTACAGGTTTTAAACTCTAAAATCCATCCATCCATCCATCATCTTCCGCTTATCCGAGGTCGGGTCGCGGGGGCAGCAGCCTAAGCAGGGAAGCCCAGACTTCCCTATCTCCAGCCACTTCGTCTAGCTCTTCCCGGGGGATCCCGAGGCGTTCCCAGGCCAGCCGGGTGACATAGTCTTCCCAACGTGTCCTGGGTCTTCCCCGTGGCCTCCTACCAGTTGGACGTGCCCTAAACACCTGCCTAGGGAGGCGTTCGGGTGGCATCCTGACCAGATGCCTGAACCACCTCATCTGGCTCCTCTCCATGTGGAGGAGCAGCGGTTTTACTTTGAGTTCCTCCCGGATGGCAGAGCTTCTCACCCTATCTCTAAGGGAGAGGAGGAAACTCATTTGGGCCGCTTGTACCCGTGATCTTGTCTTTTCGGTCAAGACCCAAAGCTCATGACCATAGGTGAGGATGGGAACGTAGATCGACCGGTAAATTGAGAGCTTTGCCTTCCGGCTCAGCTCCTTCTTCACCACAACGGATCGATACAACGTCCGCATTACTAAACTCTAAAATGAGAATTCATATTTAAATTCATACTTCGCTGCTATTAGCGAGGCTGTTTACAACTTGCTCACAGTTACAAACAAAAACATACAACAAGAACACAACTGTTTAGCTTATGTTCCCATTAGTGGTTTAACAAAACAAATGTATTTAATAATTACTGTTCATATTAAATAAAAGTAGCTCGTTGGTCCGAAGAATTTGCCTTGCGTTCACGCTGTCCCTCAGCACTGACTCGCCAGTCGGCACACATGCATGCAGGGAGCGCTTGCACGCACACAAAAACAACAAGTAACCTCTGATCTTGGTAAATACTTTGCAATCTGATTCTGATACTTGCTGACCGTGATAAATCGACCCTGACCCCAAACATATTCTAACTATTCCTCACCAGTTGATGGCTGAGGCTCCTCTGTGCAGCGGGAGGATTGAGGGGTGGTAAATGATGGAGCCATGCTTGGGATTATCAATAATGTTCATAGGGATGAACTGCGAGCAAAAGGGCATGACATTGAGCTCAGCATCCACCGCTTTGTAGGCCTCCACTACCTCTGGGAGAGGTTTCCCTTTGACTCGCCATCGAGGGAACTTGAAAACTGGTGTACCGTCCTTCTCGGCTGCCAAGGCTGAAAACGTAAGAGTACAAAACAGATTCTCCATTAATTTGTTATATCGTTTAATAAGGGTGTCCCAATAAAACTATTTCACTCTTGATTTCATACTGAGATTGGAGCCTTGAGTATGGGCCGAAACCGATATCAATCCAATATCTGCACGAATCATACATACTCTGATTATTTTGTAGTTTGGAAATGTCAGAAAATGTTTCATCAAGTGAAATTACTCATATTACATTGATAGGTGTTAGGGTTGAGTGTTGGTCTAGACCCCAAGATGTAGAGACCACAGGTGCAGTGCAGGTAAAATCTCATTTTTTTCTGGTTTCTCATTACAACATGTCCAAAAAGGAATATGAAAAAGCAGAGCTTCCTATTCCTTTTAATTGCAATTACTAAACACATTTTTGTCACTTCCAGTTCTCGGTTAATACCCAATTTAAATCCATAGATAATAAATAATAAAGCTCTCAATACATAGTTTAATACCGTACATTGTAATTCACATAGAAAGATAAATAAGACTCTCATTTTTCAAGTAAGTTTAAAATATTTATCGGGATTTTTCTTTGTACTTTATATGTTACGCCGGTTCGGCATTGTGATGCCGGGTTCGATTCCCTCGTGGATGCAAAGGTAAGAATATAAACAATTTATTTAACGAAAATGATCTATGAAACAAAACACTGGTGCTAATAAAAAGGCAAACCAAAGACGCTAGCATAAAAGCTAGGCTATACAACAATGAGAAATAAACTGGCACATAGGCACATAAAACAGTAAAACAAAAACTTCAGCATGAGAACTGGAATGAACAATGAATGGCTAGCGTGAAAAGCTTAGCGAGAATATACATACTTGAGAGTATTGCAGGCGTAACTTGTTGCGTGAAAAGCAAATCGTGAACCCAGGCTGAACAAACAAAAGAGGACGGCTTATAAAGTGACGGTGATTATCTGTAGCAGGTGTGCGGGGCGTGAGCAGCAGGTGAACTGATGTGTAACCATAGTGATGGACAAAAACAGGAAATAACGGGTCAGATTGAGAATGAAAAAACAAACATGTGAAGATCTGAGCAGCAGATCGCAACATTATAAACACTCAGGGCCTGATTTACTAAAGGTAAATGTTCACTAAAATATGTGCAAACTTGATAGCACAAGCAAAGCTGATGTAATAAACATGCGCAAAGTGGATGGAAGAATTAGGTGTGCAATCCGTTTTGCGTCTCTGTCTTCATTAATATGCAAAACAATGCTGATGGATCATCTAAACCCTCACAGTAGGTTGTATTCACCTGACGTCATTAACTAAACGAGGCTTGAAGTGGTGGGCCAGCGAGTGTCTGTTGTCATAGAGTTTAATTTTTACAAAAGACAACAAGAATACTGTCACAAACTCCAGACCAAAGGAGCAGAGTCGAAGATTGCACAAGTTTAGAGTGATCACTTTGTTAAGGTTTGTTTGATAATATTTTAACATTTACTATTTCCCATTTAAGTATCATCTTAATATTGTTTGTATTGTATCTTGTTTCGGCGTTCTTAAAACACATTTTTGCTAAGAGTGATTCGTAAAGCACCAACTTGGCAAGTCTAAATAAAAGAAAGCAAAAGTGACCAAAACCTAAAAGAGTTAATGTTTTACCACGGGCAGCAATCATAAATGAAGCTTTCAGCAAATTGAAACTTTGAGATCTATAATTATATGTTGAAAAAGACGGGAAAAACATGCATACTTGTAAACGGCGCGTAATACAACAACAACAAAGCAACAAACATGGCAGTAGACCAGGGGTGCCCACACTTTTTCTGCAGGCGAGCTACTTTTCAATTGACCAACTCAAGGGGATCTACCTCATTTATATATATCATTTATATTTATTTATTTATGAAAGAGACATTTTTGTAAACAAGTTAAATGTGTTTAATGATAATACAAGCATGTGTAACACATATAGATGTCTTTCTTTCACAAAGACAAGAATATAAGTTGGTGTATTACCTGATTCTGATGACTTGCATTGATTGGAATCAGACAGTAATGATGATAACGCCCACATTTTCAAATGGAGGAGAAAAAAAGTTGTCCTTTCTGTACAATACCACATGAAAGTGGTTGGATTTTGGCATCTAATTCATCCAGCTTCCATACACTTTACAAGAAAAACATTGGCGGCAAATTCCGTAGCTTGCTTGATTGACATTCACGGCACCCGAGGGTCTTGTGAGATGACGCTGGCTGCTGCCAGTTCATTATTATGAAAAAATGACAGAGAGGAAGGCGAGAAACACTTTTTATTTCAACAGACTTTCGCGCCGTCCCTTCCGTCAAAACTCTAAAGGCCGACTGCACATTTCCTATCTTCACAATAAAAGCCCTGCTTCATGCTGCCTGCGCTAACAAAATAAGAGTCTCGGAAAGCTGGCGTGCACAAGTGATGTGCACGCCAGCTTTCTAAGGGATCGCTTGTGCACGCCAGTTTTCCGAGACTCTGTATTTAGTTAGCGCAGGCAGCATGAAGCAGGGCTTTTATTGTGAAGATAGGAAATGTGCAGTCGGCCTTTAGAGTTTTGACGGAAGGTACGGCGCGAGAGTCTGTTGAAATAAAAAGTGTTTCTCGCCTTCCTCTCGGTCATATTTTCATAATAATGATCTTGCAGCAGCCAGCGTCATCTCACAAGACCCTCCGGTACCGTGAATGTAATTTAAGTGACGTCTTGGTGAAGATTGATGATCACTTATTTTTAGGTCTATTTTTTTTAAAAGCCTGGCTGGAGATCGACTGACACACCCCCCGCGGTCGACTGGTAGCTCGAGATCGACGTAATGGGCACCCCTGCAGTAGACGCAAAGTTAAATCACAAAATAATGTATAACCTTAGCCGAGCAAAAATCATACATGATTTATCCAAGAGAGTCTTGACACCAATTTCCTTGACCCAGCCGCACGCAGAGAAGTTGAAGGCCTCAATAGTTTTCTATCTGTTTTGTCGTGGAGAATGAAGTCTGGAGCACCAGCCAGTTTAACATGACTGGGAACGCGACCAACAGATAATTGTTAAGATCAATCAGCAAATCTTTTTTGACAACATATATGGATAGATTCCATTGCACATTTACATTTTTTTGCAGGAAGATCCTGGCCCCTTGCATCCTCGGTGAGTCCGCACGCTGCTTGCTGCACATTAGCCATATTGGTTTGGCTTGGTGGCCCACTACTTTGTTTACTTACGTTCAAAAGTCACGTGACCTAATACAACCTATATTGGGAGGACATTGTGCAAATATAAGTAGTTAGCACATGCAATTTGATTTATTAATACTCATCGCCATTTTGTAATCACTATTTTGCATTTTATTTAGCGTTTGTCAGAAGGATGAGAAAATTGAAAATTCCACACACAGCTATAGGATCAGTGCTCACGCTGCAAAGACAGACGATGGACAGACCAGAATCTTAGGTGTGTGTGTCAACATTTTGGATGGTAGAAATAAAAAACATTAGACATATCGTTTATTCAGCAACATTATTTTAATATTTTACAGCTGCTAAATGACTTAAGGGGCTGATTAAAACTCAATTCAATTGATGCTTTTGGGTGTCCTTTAGTATTTTTTAATGACGTTATTTTTTTCCGTATATATTCACGGTGGCAGAGGGGTTAGTGCGTCTGCCTCACAATACGAAGGTCCTGCAGTCCTGGGTTCAAATCCAGGCTCGGGATCTTTCTGTGTGGAGTTTGCATGTTCTCCCCGTGAATGCGTGGGTTCCCTCCGGGTACTCCGGCTTCCTCCCACTTCCAAAGACATGCACCTGGGGATAGGTTGATTGGCAACACTAAATGGTCCCTAGTGTGTGAATGTGAGTGTGAATGTTGTCTGTCTATCTGTGTTGGCCCTGCGATGAGGTGGCGACTTGTCCAGGGTGTACCCCGCCTTCCGCCCGATTGTAGCTGAGATAGGCGCCAGCGCCCCCCGCGACCCCGAAAGGGAATAAGCGGTAGAAAATGGATGGTATGGATGGATATTATATATTATTAGAATATTTCTTATATGGAAAAAACAACTTCTTTGTCACATATATGGATCATGTTTTGTTTTGTCATGTTATGTTTTTGAATTTGGACAATCAGTCACGTTTTGCACTTCCTGGTTTTGTTTGCTGCCATGCCAACCTCATTAGTTTTCACCTGTCACGTCCCTGTTCTCAGCCTCACCTGTTTTCGCTAATCATCACAGCTATTTAAGTCACTCTTTTTCTTGTCTTCGTCCTGGAATCCTCACACTCACACACGCACCCTACCCATGCTGTCCAAACCTTTACGTCCTCGCCCACAGTTCCATGCCGAGTAAGTTTCTGTATTTATGCCACAGTGCTATTTTTGTTTTGTATGTTCATAGTTCATTCATGCCAATCGAGCAAGTGTTTTTGTTTCCTGTTGGTATTTTGTAGCCAAGTTTTATACCTCCTTGTGAGCGCCCTTAGTTTGATTATTTTTGATTATAGTGTTTGCTTATTTAATAAATCATGTACTTACATTCATGCCTGACTCGTCCCACATCATCCTTGCATCGAGGAAGCACAAACATCCACAGCCCGAGCCTGACATTCTTAAAGTATGCATTTTTGCATATTAGGCGGAGTAAGTGCAACCCTAAAGGTAGGATTATGATAACTTTAATTGACCAGCAAATGAGAGTGTTTGTGTTGGTATACCTCTATAATTTGAATTTTCCTGAAGGGACCCTCCTGAAGGAATCAATAAAGTAAAATCTATCAATCTATTTAATAGACACAAAATCCTAATTTAAATAAGGCCATTTTATAATTGCGCATGCAGTTTTAGTAAAGGGGAAGTGCACTTTTTTTGTTTTATTTTGCCAATCGTTTACAAGCATTATGAGAGAGAAGATGACAGATGGATTTTTTTATGCATTATAACTCATAAATAAAAGTAAATACAAGTCTGCTCACAAAGCTATTCTGCCCATAAAGCCCTCGAAATAACCGTCCATTAACTGCCAACAATACTTCATCTACAAATTGCGACTTGAATATTAAGCAAGTATTAGAGCAATTGTCATTATAAGTGGTAACCTAGACTATTTATAGCGGCACCCAGATCAGAGGGAGCTTTGTATCTTGCGTGGCTATGTTGGCATCATCGGCTGGTGAGCGGCTGTCTCGCCTCGGAGCTTGTGAAAGTTTATTCTAGATCATAAACACTGCCTCTCAACTGGCTATTAGCAGGATGAGGACATAATCTGACAAGCTGGTCAACTTTGGCATCAATAAATGGCGAGAAAGACACCAAACTCGCAAAAGTCGCTTGGCTCCAAGCCCTCTTTTTCTTTGTAAGGACTATGAGTCATTTTTCTCATTCCTGGTAACAGCAGAAATTGTACAGTAAGTGATGTTTTATAATATTTGATTGCTTTTATGACGTCTGCAGTGAAAGTGAAAGTCTTGATGGCTTTTTGAAATTAATGCGCTGCCTTGTGCTTGAAATAATCAAAATACATAAATATTAGATGTTTTTAAAAATGCGCCCGTTACTGCATTACAAGGGCAGCACAGTGGCACAGAGGTTAGTGCATGTGCCTCAGAAAACCAAGGTCCTGAGTTCAATCCCAGGCTCGGGATCTTTCTGTGTGCAGTTTGCATGTTTTGCACTTGACTGCGTGGGTTCCCTCCGGGTACTCCGGCTTCCTCCCACCTCCAAAGACATGCACCTGGGGATAGGCCCCTCCCACTTACAAAGACATGCACCTGGGGATAGGCCCCTCCCACCTCCAAAGACATGCACCTGGGGATAGGCCCCTCCCACTTCCAAAGACATGCACCTGGGGATAGGCCCCTCCCACCTCCAAAGACATGCACCTGGGGATAGGCCCCTCCCACTTCCAAAGACATGCACCTGGGGATAGGCCCCTCCCACCTCCAAAGTCATGCACCTGGGGATAGGCCCCTCCCACCTCCAAAGACATGCACCTGGGGATAGGCCCCTCCCACCTCCAAAGTCATGCACCTGGGGATAGGCCCCTCCCACCTCCAAAGTCATGCACCTGGGGATAGGCCCCTCCCACTTCCAAAGACATGCACCTGGGGATAGGCCCCTCCCACCTCCAAAGACATGCACCTGGGGATAGGCCCCTCCCACTTCCAAAGACATGCACCTGGGGATAGGCCCCTCCCACCTCCAAAGACATGCACCTGGGGATAGGCCCCTCCCACTTCCAAAGACATGCACCTGGGGATAGGCCCCTCCCACCTCCAAAGACATGCACCTGGGGATAGGCCCCTCCCACTTCCAAAGACATGCACCTGGGGATAGGCCCCTCCCACCTCCAAAGACATGCACCTGGGGATAGGCCCCTCCCACTTCCAAAGACATGCACCTGGGGATAGGCCCCTCCCACCTCCAAAGACATGCACCTGGGGATAGGCCCCTCCCACCTCCAAAGACATGCACCTGGGGATAGGTTGATTGGCAACACTAAATGGTCCCTAGTGTGTGAATGTGCGTGTGACTGTTGTCTGTCTATTTATGTTGGCCCTGTGATGAGGGGGCGACTTGTCCAGGGTGTACGCCGCCTTCCTCTCAATTGCCGCTGAGATAGGCTCCAGCAGCCCCCGCGACCCCAAAAGGGACAAGCGGTAGAAAATGGATGGATGGATGAACTGCATTACATTTATACTTACGGTGTGTTTATAAAACCTTGATGGAAGTGTTCTAATGTTCTTTTAGAGCGCTTTACAGGCAGCATGGCGAGCAGTAGAGAATATGGAGTGATTTATTTTGTCTACATCCATCCATCCATTTGTTTACTGCTTCTCACAGGGGTGCTGGAGCCCATCTCAGCTGCATTTGGGCGAAACGTGGGGTACACCGTGGACAAGTCGCCACCTCATCGCAGGGCCAACACAGATAGACAGAAAACATTCACACACTAGGGACCATTTTAGTGTTGCCAATCAACCTATCCCCAGGTGCATGTTTTTGGAGGTGGGAGAAATCCGGGGTACTCAGAGAGAACCCACGCAGTCATTAGCTTCATTCAGTATTGACCTATTTCTTGTCAGTTTATTTTGTATAATTGATCAAATAAAAACACAACTTGTTTTATATTATCTTTGTCATTTGTATTCATTGGTTTCTTTAAAAAAAAAACAAGGACAACATCTGAGACTTTATCCAAGGCCTAATTCATAGCACAAAGCACAATAGTTTTAAACCATTTGAAAAACAATTGGCCAAACTCATTGATACCACAGTTCTTTTAAATATTTTTTTTTTCTCAAAGTAATATGTTCAAATGGGTTTAAGTCATTTTCCAGGTCATTCCATGCCTAAGGTGTAGTACACTGGAATGCTGTCTTGCTTAACTCTGTTTTGACTCTAGGAACCACCATCAGTCTTTTTTTCTGAGAACACAGCCTACTGAATTGCATACTGTGGTATGTATGCATGGACAGTATGTTCTGAGGTTGGATGGGAGGAGCCCAGGAATACATTTGTCAATGAAAGTCAAGAAATGAGACCAGATGTGAACATTCAGAGATGAAAACTCAAACCCAGCATACAACCCACAATGATTTCCAAAGCCAGTCTCAAAGTGTAAATTACAGTGGTAGACAATTAAAAAGCCGCTCTGACACATTTCTTTTGTGAATGTGTCTGAACAGGGGATCATCACAATTCAGTAAAATGTAAAACTTTTTTTTGTATGAACAATAGTTTTTGGGAGACAAGCTGTCTCTCAGGTAATTGTTATGCTATAACTAGCGAGCAAAAACATGGGTTACGAGTGTCTTTACCACTAGTTGGCATAGCGAATGTCTGCAGTGAAACCTGTAAGATCTGTCTGAATTATCTAGTGTCTCATCTGCTAGCGATAGCTAATAGCTAGCAATTAAGACTGACACTTTGTTTTTCCAACCATGGGAATGAAGAAAGTTGGGGGCTCAAACACATCCCCAATGCTTACCATCAACACCGGGGTCGCACAGGGATGTGTGTTGACCATTCCTGTACACACTCTACACCAGGGGTGCCCACACTTTTTCTGCAGGCGAGCTACTTTTCAATTGACCAACTCGAGGGGATCTACCTCATTTATATATATCATTTATATTTATTTATTTATGAAAGAGACATTTTTGTAAACAAGTTAAATGTGTTTAATGATAATACAAGCATTTGTAACACATATAGACGTCTTTCTTTCACAAAGACAAGAATATAAGTTGGTGTATTACCTGATTCTGATGACTTGCATTGATTGGAATCAGACAGTAATGATGATAACGCCCACATTTTCAAATGGAGGAGAAAAAAAGTTGTCCTTTCTGTACAATACCACATGAAAGTGGTTGGTTTTTGGCATCTAATTCATCCAGCTTCCATACACTTTACAAGAAAAACATTGGCGGCAAATTCCGTAGCTTGCTTGATTGACATTCACGGCACCCGAGGGTCTTGTGAGATGACGCTGGCTGCTGCCAGTTCATTATTATGAAAAAATGACCGAGAGGAAGGCGAGAAACACTTTTTATTTCAACAGACTTTCGCGCCGTCCCTTCCGTCAAAACTCTAAAGGCCGACTGCACAGTTCCTATCTTCACAATAAAAAAGCCCTGCTTCATGCTGCCTGCGCTAACAAAATAAGAGTCTCGGAAAGCTGGCGTGCACAAGTGATGTGCACGCCAGCTTTCTGAGGGATCGCTTGTGCACGCCAGTTTTCCGAGACTCTGTATTTAGTTAGCGCAGGCAGCATGAAGCAGGGCTTTTATTGTGAAGATAGGAAATGTGCAGTCGGCCTTTAGAGTTTTGACGGAAGGTACGGCGCGAGAGTCTGTTGAAATAAAAAGTGTTTCTCGCCTTCCTCTGGGTCATATTTTCATAATAATGATCTTGCAGCAGCCAGCGTCATCTCACAAGACCCTCCGGTACCGTGAATGTCATTTAAGTGACGTCTTGGTGAAGATTGATGATCACTCATTTTTAGGTCTATTTTTTTTAAAAGCCTGGCTGGAGATCGGCTGACACACCCCCCGCGGTCGACTGGTAGCTCGCGATCGACGTAATGGGCACCCCTGGTGTAACCCGGCCCATAGTTGCGGTTCCAATATTGGCTACACGTGACAGGTGCGTTAATGTCAAGCCACGCAAAGATAGATTTCTTTTGGTTTCCTAGCGGCACGGTATCTTTTGGAATTTTGCCTTCGTCATGGGAAATAAAACATCATTCTCACCAGCAAGTTTCTTCCATTGCATGCGCACAGACAAGACAGTCGCAACATTGGGCCCACAACATAACAGTAATAGATGGTAGTTTTTGATTTAGTTTAGTTATACTGTATTTACTTTGTTTTGCTCAACATCCATCCATCTATCCATTTTTCTACCGCTTATTCCCTTTGGGCTCGTGGGGGGCGATGGTGCCTATCTCAGCTACATTCGGGCGGAAGGTGGAGTACACCATGGACAGGTCCTCACCTCATCACAGGACCAACACAGATAGACAGACACACTCACATTCACACACTAGGGACCATTTAGTGTTGCCAATCAACCTATCCCCAGGTGCATGTCTTTGGAAGTGGGAGGAAGCCGGAGTACCCTGAGGGAACCCACGCAGTCACGAGGAGGACATGCAAACTCCATCCAGAATGATCCCGAGCCCGGGATTGAACCTTCGTATCGTGAGGCAGACGCACTAACCCCTCTCCCACCGTGCTGCCCTTTGCTCAACCAATTGTATGTAATAAAAACAAATACTGAAGTAGTTTATATATTGTGTTGATATTGTTAAAGGGGAAGCAGACCTTTTTTTTGTAATTTTGCCTATCGTTCACAATCATTATGAAAAACATGACGACGAACGGATTTTGTTTTTTAATGCTTTCTAATTATTAAATAAACGTAAATAAAAGCCTGCTTACAGCTGAGCCAGTGGGAGGTCCTCTACTCCGCCCATAAAATCTGATAAATAACCATTCAAAAAGCACCAACAATACTCCATTTACATTTCGTGACTTCAATATTAGTGATATTGTTATTATAAGTGCTAACACAGACAAACTATTTATAGCGGTGACGTGATCACTACCCTGTGTGCCGATGTTTACATCTTTGAGTGGTCTGCTGCTTCCTTGCTTCTTTGTTCCCTGTCAAATTATTCTAAATCATAAATCCTGCATCTCACCTGGAACATAGATAGCTTAGGATATATTCCGACAAGTTGGGTCACATTGACAGCCATTTAGGACTTGCATCGGGCAAGAAAAACATGAAAAGAGCTCGACCCCCTCAATGCGAACCACCCACTCCCATGTCTCTTAGAATGATTGTGAACCATAGGCACAATTCCAAAAAAAGTGCAGTACCCATTCAAACTGTCAATAACACTCACCATACATACATATGAATTTATAGTTGAACATGTAATCGGTATCGCTATTGGTATCTGTGATGTTTTTATTTCCCTGCCTTCTCGGTTGCTTGTGATTTGTCTCCTCAGCTCATTAGCCTCCAGCGAGGGCCGGACACTAGACACACCTGCAACCACTTCCCACGGAGTATTTAAGCCCGTCACCCACTACTGGTCCTTGTCGGTTAATTTTCTGTTCCTGCACCTCCCACGTGCATGTGCCTGCGTCGCTCCGTCAGACCGGTATGTTTCAATTCCACATCTGTGTATTTCCTAACCTTGTGATGTTTTATTTTCTAGCCTCACTGAGGCAGTAAAGACCTTTGCCTGCGCCCTTGTGCGTCCCGGCCTTCCCACTGCCAACCACTGTGGAACCGGCTTCAGTTAATGTACATGGTGTGCCCTTTATACCCCATCGCTTTACATTGCACTTATTGGACTGATTAAATATATTCCCGTTTGTTATTCAAACTTGCCTCCCCCCTTCACCAGTTCTTAACAGGTATCGCCTGATCTCACTCATGGTTGATCAGTATCGGAACCGGCAGCTTAAATCCCCCCTGATCGGAACATCCCTCGTTGCCAGACAATATGACGGAACAGAAAGGATCTGTGTTGACCATTTTGCAACTTTGTCACTACATTTAGCGAGTAGGTCTATGTAGAAAAGGGAACATTATCACCAGAGCTATGCAAGCGTCAATATATACTTTGATGTTGCAGAAAAAAGACCATGTATTTTTTTAACCGATTTCCGAACTCTAAATGGGTGAATTTTGTCGAATTAAACGCCTTTCTGTTTATCGGTCTTGTAGCGATGACATCAGAACGTGACGTCACCGAGGTAATACACCCGCCATTTTCATTTTCACATTACAAACACCGGCTCTCAGCTATGTTATTTTCCGTTTTTTTGACTTTTTTTGGAACCTCGGAGACATCATGCCTCGTCGGTGTGTTGTCGGAGGGTGTAACAACACTAACAGGGAGGGATTCAAGTTGCACCACTGGCAAGAAATCTTCCGCCAGACCCCCATTGAATGTGCCAGAGTGTCTGCACATTTTACCGGCAATGCTAAGACAGACATGGCACAGAGATGTATGGATAACCCGCAGATGCATTTGCAACGATTAAGTCAACGAAATCACAAAGGTGAGTTTTGTTGATGTTGTTGACTTATGTGCTAATCAGACATATTTGGTCGCAGCATGAATGCCAGCTAATCGATGCTAACATACTACGCTAATCGATGCTAAAATGCTATTTACGCTAGCTGTATGTACATTTGAAACTAGATACCCACATTTAATGCAAAACAAACACTTACCAATAGACGGATTTAAGTTGCTCCAGTGTCAAAAGACGCGAAAGTCCTGATCGTTTAGTCTGCACATTTTACCGGTGATGCTAATAAGGCAGCCATGCTATGGGCCACTTCATTAGGTACACCCATGCTATGGCCGAATAGCGTCAATAGCTATTCGCTCAATAGCTTCAGTTTCTTAATCAATTTCGTTTTCGCTATCTGCCTCCATACTCCGACCATCCGTTTTAATACATGCGTAATCTGTTGAATCGCTTAAACCGCTGAAATCCGAGTCTGAATCCGAGCTAATGTCGCTATATCTTGCTGTGGTAACCGCCATGTTGTTTGTATTGGCAGCACTGTATGACGTCACAGGAAAATGGACAGTCGCATCGCAAATAGCGAAAATCAAAAACTTCAAAGCTTTTTTTAGGGATATTCCGGGAGGTGTAAAATTTTGAAAAAAACTTCGAAAAATAAAACAAGCCACTGGGAACTGATTTTTATTGTTTTTAACCCTTTTGAAATTGTGATAATGTTCCCCTTTAAAGGTGAAAGAGAAGAGTTAGTCTTGTTTTGTCCGTTTATAAGCCAATCAAATACAACAAAACAAATATGTATTTTGTAGTTTTTAAAATAAAACCATTAATATATCGAAAATCGAGTTTTCTGAGAGAAAAATCAGGATTTAATTTTGGATCAAAATTGTGCTGCCCTATAGTGTACTTTGAGTAGAAGAGGTTTTAAAATGACAAGCTTGGAATCTCTAGCATTTGCAATGAAACTGTTCAGATATGAAGTCAGAGGGCCATTGATTGTGTTGTATAGTTGCCACAGCCACTCCTCTAAAGTTGACACAAACACTACAAGACCGACCCGAATATACTGATTTTACAACATTGCAGACCTGAACTATCATTATCCAAGGTTACCACCTCAAACAAGTCCAGCCCAGTCCACCATGTCTGTTTTCCCTTTATAAACATTTGAGGGCAAGGCAGTCTTAACACAGGTAGGTCAGGGTCAACGTCAGGGTCATGCTATTCACTCTGCATGAGACATGACTGCAAATGCAAACAAGAGCTCTTTAAAAACAAAACGCCTCTTTATAGATCATGATTTAAATGTCATAAAGTGGGAATCATACATCAGCTTTGTACTTGATTTTTAACAAACTAAGTCCTTAAAAGGAAACTGCACTTTTTGGGGGGGAATTATGCCTATCGTTCAGAATCCTTATTAGAGACAAGAAGACCCAAATATATTAGTTTTTTTGCATTGTAACTTGTAGTAATCAGCTGCAGGGTTGGCTAGCAATGCAACTAATGGGAGGAATGCATTCTGCCTAGGGCTGGGTGATATATCGATGTACTCGATATATCGCGGGTTTGTCTCTGTGCGATATAAAATATGAATAAGTCGTGATATTCGAGTATACGTCCTCACGCAGTTGCTTTTAGCTGCGAACATTATACTACAGGCGTTTCTCACTCTTTGTCTCTGTTTTTTACAGAGACTTAAAACATCACACGCTCTCGGCGAGCAGAGAGGTAGCGACATGGGTAACGTTAGCAGTGGCAGGTGCTAACGCTGCGGTGCTAGTGGTAAAACGAGAAAAAGAAGGTGCGAATCCGGTAACAAATGAAGGAATAATTAATTCCCAAGAAAAACGGCACGGGGTCCATCGTCTGGCGGTGGTTTGGCTTCAAGTGGGAAGATGTTTGACAAGTATGCGGCAAAAGTGTTGCTACAAAAAGTAGCAGCACTGCTAATTTTAGTCACCCGCTAGAGAATGAAGAGTGCTTGAAACTCCGCATGTCAACATCTCGGCCGGTGTCACACCCAACAAAATGCCCAAGCAACCATTTCTACATAAACAGCATATAAAAAAAAAGGGTCAACAACAGAAGGAGATAACGGCTGCAGGAACCCACCACATAGCGAAGGACATACACTCTTTGATTTCCTATTATGCAGCTCATTTTTATTTGACAGTTATTGAAATATCTTGTGTGACATCATGCACAAAAGTGCACTTTATAAGTTTTAAACTATTGCAGTGGCGTTCTGTACAAAAAGTGCACTTTAATTTGGTGTTGTTTTGATATGTCATCTTAGTGACATCATGCACAAAAGTGCACTAATAGCTTGTTTTAAAATGTCTTTGACAATCTTACACTTTCTGTTTTGGAATTTATATGAATGTTTGTGCCACCGCTTAATAACTGTTTAATAAATACAGTTTTGGTAAATTGCCTTAGTGGTGATTCCCCTCTCTGCGTGAACGTTTAAAATGAGTATATATTAATGCAGTATGAACAAGAATGTTTTGATGTAGACACATAGAATCATCATTCTGCTGTGATTATATGCATCATGTGTTAGTTCAAGGCTAAGGAGAAATATCAAGATGTATATCGTGCGTCGTGACATGGCCTAAAAATATTGAGATATTAATAAAAGGCCATATCGCCCAGCCTTAATTCTGCGTCTAAATCACTTTGAAAATGCATCTAAAACCCGCCAACAATACTTCAATTAGGTTCCGTAACCTGGATAATAACCAAGCAGTAGCAACATTGATTGATATTGTAAGAGTGAACACTAAGGAAATGTTTTGCTAGCGAGGAACACCTAAGGAGCTGTCACGCCAAAAACCTTCCCCCCCATTTACTTCCGGGGTCATGATTAATACAGACGTTTTGTTAACGCTATATTATAAAAATATAACGCGATATCAGGGGCGCTCACACTTTTTCTGCAGGCGAGCTACTTTTCAATTGACCAAGTCGAGGAGATCTACCTCATTCCTATTTATAATTTATATTTATTTATTTATGAAAGAGACATTTTTGTTAACAAGTTAATGGTGTTTAATGATAATACAAGCATGCTTAACACACATAGATTCCTTTCTTTCACAAAGACAAGAATATAAGTTGGTGTATTACCTGATTCTGATGACTTGCATTGATTGGAATTAGACAGTGGTGCTGATAACGTCCACATTTTCAAATGGAGGAAAAAAAAAGTCCTCCTTTCTGTCCAATACCACATGAAAGTGGTTGGATTTGGCATCTCATTTGTCCAACTTGCATACTCGTTTTTAAACACTTTGTTACGAGAGTAGCATATGTGTGTGGCCCTTTAATGTCTGGCAGCAGGTGAGTGACGTCAGTGAGTGTGCGGGTGGGCAAGCAAGTGAGAAAGCGGTCGCTGAGGGCGGTGGAGAAATACATTGGCATCAAACTCCGTAGCTTGCTAGCTTTCTGAGACTCTTATTTTGTTAGCACAGGCAGGATGAAACAGGTCTTTTATGGTGAAGACAGGAACTGTGCAGTCGCTCTTTAGAGTTTTGACAGTAGGTACGGAGTCTCTAGAAATAAAATGTGTTTCTCTGCGTCCGCCCTGTTAGTGATTTTTTTCTTAAATATGAGCTCGCAGCAGCCAGCGTCATCTCACAAGATCCTCGGGTGCCGAGAATATCAAACAACTGACGAAAGTGAAGTCTTGGTATGATTGATGATTGCTCATTTTTATGTCTATTTTTTAATGCCTGGCTTGAGATCGACTGACACACCCTCCGAGATCGACCAGTCGATCGCGATCGACGTAATGCCCACCCCTGCGCTATATTATAAAAATACGGACGTTTTGTTAACGCTATATTATAAAAAAATTAAAATAACAATTTACAAACACAAGCTATGGGATGACATAAGAGGAAACGTGACCCCGGAAGTAAATGCGTCATCCCATAGCTTGTGTTTGTAAATTGTTTTGTAATTTTTTTTATAATATAGCGTTAACAAAATGTCTGCATTTTTATAATATAGCGTTATATTTTTAGAATATAGCGTTAACAAAACGTCTGTATTAATCATGACCCTGGAAGTAAATGGGGGGGTTGTAGGGGGGAAGAAATTTGGCGTGACAGCACACATTGCCGTGCTAGTTAGACGTAAGCGTCAACAACTGAATGGCTTTTGAGCCTGTTTGTAATGTGATAAGTAAGTAACTGATAAAGTAGGGTGAGGAGGTGTATTCGGACTGGCCCTTAAGATGCAACCTATTGTATGGGTGCATTTTTTACGAACCAGAAAAAAATCAGAGCCTCAGCTTTAGGAGTGTCATACATATGACCCACGACATTGCACAATAGCGGCGTGACAAACGCCATTTTTCCAGTAATGAGTAATCTAATGACCATTACATACGCCGTAAATGTTACGTTGGATCCAGCATCGCACGCTACTTTGGAAGAAGTTGTTGTTGTTGGTAGTTGTTCTGCATAGCGTTATCAGTAGCCAGAGGAGCCTGTTCAGTGCTAGACTGCTTCATCCCAAGTGCAGGACTAATAGACTCAAGAACTCCTTTGTCCCACACGCCATTAGACTGTACAACTCCTCTCTGGGACGGGGGGCAGGGGGTACTAGGATGACAGGGGATGCAAAACATTAACAGTGCAATACGTTTTCATAACATGGTCACTACTGCCTACTTTGTCTTGTTATATTCTTATTTTACTGTTATATTGTTATTCCCATTGTTTTTATTCTTTTTTGTAATATTTCTCTATTTTGTTTCCTTTTAAACCCCCATTATTTACTTTTTTTTTAAATTGATCTCAACTCTGTACACTGCTGCTGGAATTTAAATTTTCCTGAATGAACTCTCCTGAAGGAATCAATAAAGTACTATCTATCTATCTATAAATGGGTTGTACTTGTATAGCGCTTTTCTACCTTCAAGGTACTCAAAGCGCTTTGACACTACTTCCACATTTACCCATTCACACACACACATTCACACACTGATGGAGGGAGCTGCCATGCAAGGCGCCAACCAGCACCCATCAGGAGCAAGGGTGAAGTGTCTTGCTCAGGACACAACGGACGTGACGAGGTTGGTACTAGGTGGGATTTGAACCAGGGACCCTCGGGTTGCGCACGGCAACTCTCCCACTGCGCCACGCCGTCCCTATCTAATGTCAACAACACTTGAGAATTTGAGCAAGTTCACTTCAGGAAGTAGCTGTTTAGTAGTACAAGCATCAGCTATAACACACACAAGTAATGCACAATTACCGCGGGGAATAATTAAGAACAATGAAGTAAATTATTAATCATGTAATTCTAAAAAGACCCTATTTGTGGACAAGGCGAGACAACGCCAATAATGCACATTCAGCCGTTTTGTGAACTATCAGTAAACACGTTCAACAGAAGCTGCCGTCAGAAACATTTCTTTCCACTCAGTTATTCCTTGCAGACTACTAATGAAAAAGCACACACTTTAATGCAGGGGTGTCAAACTCGTTTTCATTGGGGGCCACATGGCAGTTACGGCCGCCCTCAGAGGGCCACTTGTAACAGTGAATAATACATACATTTGAAATTGCTTCATTACACAATTATGTATTGTTATATATTTGTATGTACACTGTAAGAAAAACATATAGATTTTAGAGTAAAGTTTAGCCGCCAAAATTTTACCATAGAATTAAAATGTTTTTTACAATGTATACTGTAAATGTAAATGTGAAAACAGTACCACTGTTTTACTGTAAAATCTACAGTTTTGTTTTTTACAGTGTTTTACTGTAAATTTGAAAACAATATAACAGATTATTTTGTTATTTGTTTTTACAGTAACATTCTGGCAACTGAGCTACTAGTTTTTTACCTTTTTTTTTTTTTTTTTACATTGTACAATTTGATAGATAAGTTGCTTGAAAATCATGAGTCAAGCAGATATTGGAGAACTTATTTTGATGTTTGGAATGTGTGATAACATTATATCACAATAATTTGTTGCAATATTTGATTAAGTTTAAAATACATACAATTGCATACGGTACATATATTTTTTTCTGTCAAACTAGAAAGTTGACTACATTTAGATATAAATAGATGCATGGTAGGCTTCACGGTGGAAGAGGGGTTAGTGCGTCTGCCTCACAATACGAAGTTCCTGCAGTCCTGGGTTCAAATCCAGGCTCGGGATCTTTCTGTGTGGAGTTTGCATGTTCTCCCCGTGACTGCGTGGGTTCCCTCCGGGTACTCCGGCTTCCTCCCACTTCCAAAGACATGCACCTGGGGATAGGTTGATTGGCAACACTAAATTGGCCCTAGTGTGCGAATGTTGTCTGTCTATCTGTGTTGGCCCTGCGATGAGGTGGCGACTTGTCCAGGGTGTACCCCGCCTTCCGCCCGATTGTAGCTGAGATAGGCGCCAGCGCCCCCCCGCGACCCCGAAAGGGAATAAGCGGTAGAAAATGGATGGATGGATGGATGGATGGATGTAATTCTAAAAAGACCCTATTTGTGGACAAGGCGAGACAACGCCAATAATGCACATTCAGCCGTTTTGTGAACTATCAGTAAACACGTTCAACAGAAGCTGCCGTGAGAAACATTTCTTTCCACTCAGTTATTCCTTGCAGACTACTAATGAAAAAGCACACACTTTAATGCAGGGGTGTCAAACTCGTTTTCATTGGGGGCCACATGGCAGTTACGGCCGCCCTCAGAGGGCCACTTGTAACAGAGAATAATACATACATTTGAAATTGCTTCATTACACAATTATGTATTGTTATATATTTTTATGTACACTGTAAGAAAAACATATAGATTTTAGAGTAAAGTTTAGCCGCCAAAATTTTACCATAGAATTAAAATGTTTTTTACAATGTATACTGTAAATGTAAATGTGAAAACAGTACCACTGTTTTACTGTAAAATCTACAGTTTTGGTTTTTACAGTGTTTTACTGTAAATGTGAAAACAATATAACAGATTATTTTGTTATTTGTTTTTACAGTAACATTCTGGCAACTGAGCTACTAGTTTTTTACCTTTTTTTTTTTTTTTTTACATTGTACAATTTGATAGATAAGTTGCTTGAAAATCATGAGTCAAGCAGATATTGGAGAACTTATTTTGATGTTTGGAATGTGTGATAACATTATATCACAATAATTTGTTGCAATATTTGATTAAGTTTAAAATACATACAATTGCATACGGTACATATATTTTTTTCTGTCAAACTAGAAAGTTGACTACATTTAGATATAAATAGATGCATGGTAGGCTTCACGGTGGCAGAGGGGTTAGTGCGTCTGCCTCACAATACGAAGTTCCTGCAGTCCTGGGTTCAAATCCAGGCTCGGGATCTTTCTGTGTGGAGTTTGCATGTTCTCCCCGTGACTGCGTGGGTTCCCTCCGGGTACTCCGGCTTCCTCCCACTTCCAAAGACATGCACCTGGGGATAGGCCCCTCCCACTTCCAAAGACATGCACCTGGGGATAGGTTGATTGGCAACACTAAATGGTCCCTAGTGTGTGAATGTGAGTGTGAATGTTGTCTGTCTATCTGTGTTGGCCCTGCGATGAGGTGGCAACTTGTCCAGGGTGTACCCCGCCTTCCGCCCGATTGTAGCTGAGATAGGCGCCAGCGCCCCCCGCGACTCCGAAAGGGAATAAGCGGTAGAAAATGGATGGATGGATAGATGCATGGTAATTCAAGGCCTTTGCGGGCCACATAAAATGAGGTGGCAGGCCAGATTTGGCCCCTGGGCCTTGAGTTTGACACTTGTATTTCAATGTAACGCCTTTAAACTACATATGGCAGAAATATGAAAGTTAAAAGAAAAAATAACACATTGATTACTTTTCCTAGTAATTACATCTTTTACGGCGATACAGTGATAATTTCATTACTTTTTGGGCAAAGTACAGAGAAACTTTATTTACTTTTTAGAAGTCAGTTTTCTAAAACTGACTTTAACACTGAGGTACTTACTGAACAGTAATTATAATGACTGTTTCGCATATCTATACTACCTAAAAAATGTTCAATTGCACAGTAGAAAACATTAAATTGCAGAGCAAACAATATACACAAACAAAATGAGTTCAACAATCTGGTTAAAAACATTCTATGCCTGGACTATTTTGCATCCCAAAGTCCATTAGACCTCTGATCTGTGACGGCCATTATTAACCTTGGAATGAAGCGCTCAAAACATCACTTCCTTGGCAGTCCGGGATTCAGTCATTCCCTTTCCGGTCGCTTTAATTGTAAGTTTGGCTTCTGGTATTGTGTTTTGTGAAACTAAGTTGTTCCGTAAAGTAACGTTCCAAATCCTCATTCGACACTGGCTGACTCAGCTGTCAATCTGGGATTTGGGATGTTCCCTTTCTGGTTTATATGACTGTAATTTCTTTTGGGTTTTGTTTTTGTGTTGACTTGAAATTCTAAGATGTTTCGTCATTTGTTATTTTGTTTTCTGTAATTGTATTTTTTTTCATGAAATATTCGTATTTGTCAGCCGGGGGACTGAAATAAAAACATTTCCGGACCATAGGGCGCACCAGATTATAAGGCGCACTGCCAATGAATGGTCTATTTTCCATCTTTTTTCATATAAAGTCATCCATCCATCCATCCATTTTCTACCGCTTATTCCCTTTCGGGGTCGCGGGGGGCGCTGGCGCCTATCTCAGCTACAGTCGGGCGGAAGGCGGGGTACACCCTGGACAAGTCGCCACCTCATCGCAGGGCCAACACAGATAGACAGACAACATTCACACTCACATTCACACACTAGGGCCAATTTAGTGTTGCCAATCAACCTATCCCCAGGTGCATGTCTTTGGAAGTGGGAGGAAGCCGGAGTACCCGGAGGGAACCCACGCATTCACGGGGAGAACATGCAAACTCCACACAGAAAGATCCCGAGCCTGGATTTGAACCCAGGACTGCAGGACCTTCGTATTGTGAGGCAGACGCACTAACCCCTCTGCCACCGTGAAGCCCCATATAAAGTCATGTAATTGTATTTTTTTTTTCTAAATTGAAAAAAAAAAAAAAAAAAAAATTTTTGTTGTAGCGGTGTAGCGTGCAAGGACGGGAGTTGAAGAAGTGTCAAAAGATGGAGCTAACTGTTTTAATGACATTCAGACTTTACTATAATCAATAACAGAGCAGCATCTCTTCACCTGTGGCTCACTAGTACAACAACAACTTCGGAAATGTGTCCCGTGATAAACCGTCCGACCGGAACTCTCGAATAACTAAAGTTTCTTGGGTGAATAATGTAAACTCACGAGACCGGTATGTTTTAGCGCTTCCATGGTGAGTTTACTGAGATACAAGTACAAGCAATGACTTTACACTACTTTATATTAGAAATAGCAACAGCGGAGGATGAATGTCCCATAACAAGAAGACAGTGAAAAAGAAGAAGCTTATCGACTACAAAGGCAGACGCGCACAATTTTTCAGGACTTATGCAGATCCCAAATACACATCAGCAGGTACCAGAAGGTAAGAAAGTTGCTTTTGCATAATATTGCGATACAAAACGCCTGAAAATGTCTGACCTTAAACACACACCATAATAATACTCGTATGTTGAAGCCCAGTACAATCCATCAAGCGGTGCGGCTTCATAGCTTACCAAAGTCATACTAAAACATTGTAATGGATTTTTGAGCACCGTGTATAATGTCCTATATTTTCAACGGAACATATAACATTTTTGGTGTTGTTTACTTGAGTCATTTTGCAGTCTATCCATCCATCTTCTTCCGCTTATCCGAGGTCGGGTTGCGGGGGCAACAACCTAAGCAGGGAAACCCAGACTTCCCTTTCCCCAGCCACTTCGTCTAGCTCTTCCCGGGGGATCCCGAGGCGTTCCCAGGCCAGCCGGGAGACATAGTCTTCCCAACGTGTCCTGGATCTTCCCCGTGGACTCCTACCGGTTGGACGTGCCCTAAACACCTCCCCAGGGAGGCGTTCGGGTGGCATCCTGACCAGATGCCCAAACCACCTCATCTGGCTCCTCTCCATGTGGAGGAGCAGCGGCTTTACTTTGAGTTCCTCCCGGATGGCAGAGCTTCTCACCCTATCTCTAAGGGAGAGGAGGAAACTCATTTGGGCCGCTTGTACCCGTGATCTTATCCTTTCGGTCATGACCCAAAGCTCATGACCATAGGTGAGGATGGGAACGTAGATCGACCGGTAAATTGAGAGCTTTGCCTTCCGGCTCAGCTCCTTCTTCACCACAACGGATCAGTACAACGTCCGCATTACTGAAGACGCCGCACCGATCCGCCTGTCGATCTCACGATCCACTCTTCCCCCACTCGTGAACAAGACTCCTAGGTACTTGAACTCCTCCACTTGGGGCAGGGTCTCCTCCCCAACCCGGAGATGGCACTCCACCCTTTTCCGGGCGAGAACCATGGACTCGGACTTGGAGGTGCTGATTCTCATTCCGGTCGCTTCACACTCGGCTGCGAACCGATCCAGTGAGAGCTGAAGATCCCGGTCAGATGAAGCCATCAGGACCACATCATCTGCAAAAAGCAGAGACCTAATCCTGCGGTCACCAAACCGGAACCCCTCAACGCCTTGACTGCGCCTAGAAATTCTGTCCATAAAAGAACAGAATCGGTGACAAAGGACAGCCTTGGCGGAGTCCAACCCTCACTGGAAATGTGTTCGACTTACTGCCGGCAATGCGGCATTTTGCAGTCTATATGTATCTTTTGTGTCTGACTGCCATTATATTGCAGTCTACACGTATCTCTTAAGTGTGCCTGTCATCTACTGGCCACATTTATCACTTCACCATGTACCGAATAAAATAGCTTCAAGGTCGGTAAGCAAAACCAGAATTATTCCATACATTGGGTGCCCTGGGTTATAAGGCGCACTGTCGAGTTTTGAGAAAAAGAAATGACTTAAAGTGCGCCTTATAGTCCGGAAAATACGGTACATGTGATCGGTATCGGTATTGATATGAGCCAATCCTGCTCATGGAGAAACGATATCGGAAATAGCATAAAACACAGATTGGAACATCCTTATTTTTTTAATATTACACACATTTCCCCTTTTGAGATGATAATTAACATCATGAATGGTGAAAAAATAAATACAGAAAAGATAAAGCACCGACTCACCAAGCGGATCAGCCTTGCCATCCTTATCAGGTACAGTGAACACGCCGACCACCTTGTGACCTTGTTTCCTCAGATTGCTGTATACCTCCTTTCCAAACAGGCTCTGGCCAATTATAGCTAGTTTGAGCTTATTCTGGAAATGATGCTGTAATGAGAGGGAACAAGACATTAGTGGTAGGCCTCAACTGTTACTATCCATGCACAAATAGACATGGTTACACAAACCCGCTTCCATAATAGCACTGGTGTCGAAAAAAGAAGTAACTCTCCGTGCCTCATTTCGGTGCTTAATAAATGCTGACTAAGCACCTGCAACAAGTGCTTGATAGTGATATTGTTCAAGTAAAAGTCTTTAAGAAGGATAAGAAAGTCCAACGCTCTCTTTAAAGGCCTACTGAAATGAGATGTTCTTATTTAAACGGGGATAGCAGCTCCATTCTATGTGTCATACTTTTGCTGAAAGGATTTAGTAGAGAACATGTTAGATGTAAATATAAACAGAATACAATGATTTGCATGTCATTTTCAACCCATATTCAGTTGAATGCACTACAAAGACAACATATTTGATGTTCAAACTCCATCCATCCATCAGTTTTCTACCGCTTACTCCCTTTTGGAGTCACGGGGGGCGCTGGTGCCTATCTCAGCTACAATCGGGCGGAAGGCGGTGTACACCCTGGACAAGTCGCCACCTCATCGCAGAAGTTCAAACTCATAAACTTTATTTTCTTTTTGCAAATAATACTTAACTTAGAATTTCATGGCTGCAACACTTGCCAAAGGAGTTGGGAAAGGGCATGTTCACCACTGTGTTACATCACCTTTTCTTTTAACAACATTCAGTAAACGTTTGGGAACTGACGAGAGACATTTTTTAAGCTTCTCAGGTGGAATTCTTTCCCATTCTTGCTTGATGTACGGCTTAAGTTGTTCAACAGTCTGGGGGTCTCCGTTGTGGTATTTTAGGCTTCATAATGCGCCACACATTTTCAATGGGAGACAGGTCTGGACTACAGGCAGGCCAGTCTAGTACCCGCACTCTTTTACTATGAAGCCACGTTGATGTAACACGTGGCTTGGCATTGTCTTGCTGAAATAAGCAGGGGCGTCCATGGTAACGTTGCTTGGACGGCAACATATGTTGCTCCAAAACCTGTATGTACCTTTCAGCATTAATGGCGCCTTCACAGATGTGTAAGTTACCCATGTCTTGGGCATTAATACACCCCCATACCATCACAGATGCTGTCTTTTCAACTTTGCGCCTATAACAACCCGGATGGTTCTTTTCCTTTTTTGTCCCGAGGACACGACGTCCACAGTTTCCAAAAACAATTTGAAATATGGACTCGTCAGACCACAGAACACTTTTCCAATTTGTATCAGTCCATCTTAGAGTAGCTCAGGCCCAGTGAAGCCGACGGCGTTTCTGGGTGTTGTTGATTAACGGTTTTCGCCTTGCACAGGAGAGTTTTAACTTGCACTTACAGATGTAGCGACCAACTGTAGTTACTGACAGTGGGTTTCTGAAGTGTTCCTGAGCCCGTGTGGTGATATCCTTTACACACTGATGTCGCTTGTTGATGCAGTAAAGCCTGAGGGATCGAAGGTCACGGGCTAAGCTGCTTACGTGCAGTGATTTCTCCAGATTCTCTGAACCCTTTGATGATATTACGGACTGTAGATGGTGAAATCCCTAAATTCCTTGCAATAGCTGGTTGAGAAAGGTTTTTCTTCATCTGTTCATCAATTTGCTCACGCATTTGTTGACATCCTTTCTTGTGAAAGACTTGTGAAAGACTGAGCATCTGTTCCCAATTAGCCTGCACACCTGTGGGATGTTCCAAATAAGTGTTTGATGAGCATTCCTCAACATTATCAGTATTTATTGCCACCTTTCCCAACTTATTTGTCACGTGTTGCTGGCATCAAATTCTAAAGTTAATAATTATTTGCAAAAAAAAATACAAAAATTATCCGTTCGAAAACCAAATATGTTGTCTTTGTAGCATATTCAACTGAATATGGGTTGAAAAGGATTTGCAAATCATTGTATTCCGTTTATATTTACATCTAACACAATTTCCCAACTCATATGGAAACGGGGTTTGTATATTCCTGACGCGTTAATTGACGAAAAGAGCGCAATGATGTCATGTTATCGATGCGGAGCCTTTTTTTAGACAATATGATTTGCCCAAGAGTGACAAGCGGTTGAAAATAGATTGGAAAGGACAAATAAAAAAAACAACCTTCAGACTTCCTGCGGCCCAGATTTTGGACGCTGGCGAGCCGTATTCCGCCCGCTGGCCGTAGTTTGGAGACTCCTGATCTGAACAATTTTTTTCTATGCTTTTATTGTAATATTTTCAGTTTGTTTTTATTTTTGGCCAAAGTAAGAAAAAAGAAAATAATCTTAAGTTGTCTTATTTTTTTTGTTTTAATGCCATGATTGGGACGGCATGGCGCTGTTGGTAGAGTGGGAGGGTTCCTGGTTCGATCCCCATCTGTGTCCTTGGGCAAGACACTTCACCCTTGCTCCTGATGGATCGTGGTTAGGGCCTTTGCATGGAAGCTCCCTCCATCAGTGTGTGAAAGTGTGTGTGAATGGGTGAATGAGGAAATAGTGTCAAAGCGCTTTGAGTACCTTGAAGGTAGAAAAAGCGCTATACTAATATAACCCATTTACCATTTTAATAGTCCGGCCCACTTGTGCACGGATTTCCCTCCATGTGGCCCCTGAGCTAAAATGAGTTGGACACCCGTGAAGTACAGTATTACAGTATATGTAACAGCTGCGGCAACGACAAAAAAAAAGGGCAGCGTGAAATAGAGAGTAGATCCAGCAGAAAATAGACGTTACGAAGACTTGATCAGTGGCCTTGTGGTTAGAGTGTCCGCCCTGAGATTGGTAGGTCGTGAGTGCAAACCCCAGCCAAGTCATACCAAAGACTATACCTCCCTGCTTGGCACTCAGCATCAGGGCTTGGAATTGGGGGTTAAATCACCAAAATGATTCCCGAGCGCGGCCACCGCTGGTGCTCAATGCTCCCCTCACCTCCCAGGGGATGGAATAAGGTTCAAGGTCCAAGGTTCAAGTTTTATTTGTCACATGCACACTACAGTGTAGCATTTCACTGTGGTGTAGTCACTACACCACAGTGAAATGCTTTTTTCCATGCTCTTCAGATATTGCGTACTCTTCAGCATCTACATGCTGCCGCTAGGTGACATCATACGCAAATACGGTATTAGCTTTCACTGTTATGCTGATGACACCCAACTCTACATGCCCCTAAAGCTGACCAACACGCCGGATTGTAGTCAGTTGGAGGCGTGTCTTAATGAAATTAAACAATGGATGTCCGCTAACTTTTTGCAACTCAACGCCAAAAAAACGGAAATGCTGATTATCGGTCCTGCTAGACACCGAACTCTATTTAATAATACAACTCTAACATTTGACAACCAAACAATTAAACAAGGCGACACGGTAAAGAATCTGGGTATTATCTTCGACCCAACTCTCTCCTTTGAGGCACAAATTAAAAGTGTTACTAAAACGGCCTTCTTTCATCTCCGTAATATCGCTAAAATTCGCTCCATTCTGTCCACTAAAGACGCTGAGATCATTATCCATGCGTTTGTTACGTCTCGTCTCGACTACTGTAACGTATTATTTTCGGGTCTCCCCATGTCTAGCATTAAAAGATTACAGTTGGTACAAAATGCGGCTGCTAGACTTTTGACAAGAACAAGAAAGTTTGATCACATTACGCCTGTACTGTATATACCTTTATATACATATATACATACATATATACCTATACTGTATACATACATATATACCTATACTGGCTCACCTGCACTGGCTTCCTGTGCACTTAAGATGTGACTTTAAGGTTTTACTACTTACGTATAAAATACTACACGGTCTAGCTCCATCCTATCTTGCCGATTGTATTGTACCATATGTCCCGGCAAGAAATCTGCGTTCAAAGGACTCCGGCTTGTTAGTGATTCCCAAAGCCCAAAAAAAGTCTGCGGGCTATAGAGCGTTTTCCGTTCGGGCTCCAGTACTCTGGAATGCCCTCCCGGTAACAGTTCGAGATGCCACCTGAGTAGAAGCATTTAAGTCTCACCTTAAAACTCATTTGTATACTCTAGCCTTTAAATAGGCTCCCTTTTTAGACCAGTTGATCTGCCGTTTCTTTTCTTTTTCTTCTATGTCCCACTCTCCCTTGTGGAGGGGGTCCGGTCCGATCCGGTGGCCATGTACTGCTTGCCTGTGTATCGGCTGGGGACATCTCTGCGATGCTGATCCGCCTCCGCTTGGGATGGTTTCCTGCTGGCTCCGCTGTGAACGGGACTCTCGCTGCTGTGTTGGATCCGCTTTGGACTGGACTCTCGCGACTGTGTTGGATCCATTGTGGATTGAACTTTCACAGTATCATGTTAGACCCGCTCGACATCCATTGCTTTCCTCCTCTCCAAGGTTCTCATAGTCATCATTGTCACCGACGTCCCACTGGGTGTGAGTTTTCCTTGCCCTTATGTGGGCCTACCGAGGATGTCGTGGTGGTTTGTGCAGCCCTTTGAGACACTAGTGATTTAGGGCTATATAAGTAAACATTGATTGATTGATTGATACAGTGGGTCCAAACACTAGTTGCAGAATCTAATACACTAAATACAAAGAAATACAACAATTGAATAGCTCTGCTGTACATTAATTATAAGACAGTTAAGTTGCACAACTGGATGGGTCAAATGCAAAGTAGGGATGCACCGATTAATCGGTAACCGAATATATTCGGCCGAATATGGCAAAAAAGGCCACATTCGGCCTTCGGTGGAATGAGTTAAAAACAAGGCCGAATAGTGGCGTGTGACCCAATTTTTTTGACGCGGTGACGCCATCAACCAACGTGCAGTGACGCGGTGACGTTGGGATATGTTGTGTACCTGTATAAGTGTATGAGGTTACAAGGTTGGGATATGTTGTGTACCTGTATAAGTGTATGAGGTTACAAGCACACACTTAATTGAGATTTACTTGAGCCTTCTGTTTACATTATTAGCATATCTACTGTGGCTAAGCAGACTTTTGCCAAAAGGACAATAATTCATTTGTTGTGGGTTTATCCACTTTAATGCACTGTATTTTTTTTTGGAATGCATGTTTTGTTTGAAGGCCTAATATAAATGAAAAACTTTGTGCTTTTTTTTGAAAAGCAAAGGCTACTGTAATATTAAAAAAATGTCAATATTCAATAAAAAAATCACTTTATTTGAAAAACATGTCTAAATATTTATTCTAGGCTATTTATGCAATTTTTAAAAAATTATGAAAAACTGCATTCATTATGGGCTTCACGGTGGCAGAGGGGTTAGTGCGTCTGCCTCACAATACGAAGTTCCTGCAGTCCTGAGTTCAAATCCAGGCTCGGGGTCTTTCTGTGTGGAGTTTGCATGTTCTCCCCGTGAATGCGTGGGTTCCTCCCACTTCCAAAGACATGCACCTGGGGATAGGTTGATTGGCAACACTAAATGGTCCCTAGTGTGTGAATGTGAGTGTGAATGTTGTCTGTCTATCTGTGTTGGCCCTGCGATGAGGTGGCGACTTGTCCAGGGTGTACGCCGCCCTCCGCCCGATTGTAGCTGAGATAGGCGCCAGCGCCCCCCGCGACCCCGAAAGGGAATAAGCGGTAGAAAATGGATGGATGCATTCATTATTCGGTATTCGGCCAAGCGTTTAAATTTTATTCGGCTTCGGCCACAAATTTTCATTTCGGTGCATCCCTAATGCAAAGGCTAATATTATCGGTATGTGACTATCAGTGGTATTTTAACTTTAACTTTAAAGAGCGGTAGCTAACATACAAGCGGTTGGACACATTTGAAAAAAAAAAACCTTGAGACTTCCCGCGTTTTTTGGACGCTGGCGGGCCGTATTCAGCCCGCGGGCCGTAGTTTGGGGGACCCCTGATGCAGAACGTCCGGCGGGCCCTATTTTGCCCAAGTGTGTGCTAGCTGGTGATGGACTGGTATAAAGCTGTTTATTTTACATCCATCCATTTTCTACCGCTTATTCCCTTTTGGGGTCGCGGGGGGCGCTGGCGCCTATCTCAGCTACAATCGGGCGGAAGGCGGCGTACACCCTGGACAAGTCGCCACCTCATCGCAGGGCCAACACAGATAGACAGACAACATTCACACTCACATTCACACACTAGGGACCATTTAGTGTTGCCAATCAACCTATCCCCAGGTGCATGTCTTTGGAAGTGGGAGGGGCCTATCCCCAGGTGCATGTCTTTGGAAGTGGGAGGAAGCCGGACTACCCGGAGGGAACCCACGCATTCACGGGGAGAACATGCAAACTCCACACAGAAAGATCCCGAGCCTGGATTTGAACCCAGGACCGCAGGAACTTCGTATTGTGAGGCAGACGCACTAAACCCTCTTCCACCGTGAAGCCCTGTTTATTTTACAATTTTATTTAAAGAGTGGCCGTGCGCAACCCGAGGGTCACTGGTTCAAATCCCACCTAGAACCAACCTCGTAACGTCCCTTGTGTCCTGAGCAAGACACTTCACCCTTGCTCCTGATGGGTGCTGGTTGGCGCCTTGCATGGCAGCTCCCTCCATCAGTGTGTGCATGTGTGTGTGAATGGGTAAATGTGGAAGTAGTGTCAAAGCGCTTTGAGTACCTTGAAGGTAGAAAAGCGCTATACAAGTACAACCCATTTATTTATTTAAAATATATTTTCGATATTTTTTTAACACAGCAAACACCTTTTGGATTTTCTGTATGGCCTTCTTCAACAGGCTATGTTTAATGATCACTTTTATTTGAAAAGGTTGAACTCTGGACACTCCAGTCTTGGATTCCAAGAAGCGTTATGTTTGTTCAGGCTTGGTTCTTAGTCCCGCCCCCTCCCTTACCATCAAGCGTTTCTATTGGCTTACAAAATGTGAGAAATACTATTGGCTGAAAGAGACCACGCCTACACCCGTCCCATAGCTGTCGGAGACATGTGTGCGGGACTAAACGGGGTTTAGAGTTTCCCAGGCAGCTCTTTTTTTCTGTCAAGTGCATTTGCAGCAGCAGCAACGTGTTCACGTTATAAACCACACATCGTTTCATGCAATAACCACAAAGCAGCCCTTAATAGTCAATAAATAGGGTAGAAATATATACAATATCGTATAAAAGTACTGCACGGTCGCATCATGGCCATTGAGAGCAGTAAAAAAAAAAAAATAAAAAATAAATGAAGCTGATGCAACATTCTCCGGTTATGCACAGTGTGCAAAGGAGCCAGGGGAAAAAAAAAAAAAGCAATTAGTGACACAAGTTATTATTTCGCTGCCCGTAACGTCCGGTGGAAATAAAGGCACGGACGTGGCATTTAAATCAATGCGGCGAAATCATCGTTTTACTCACAGAAGTGGAGGAGAATGTCCGAAAGGCCTGGCTGGCTGTCCACAGCATGATGTGTCCGTTATGTGTGCAGAGATGAACTGTGCGAGGTCTGCCTGTGAAACGGGCACACGAGCACACGATCACGACACTATCTCGTACGTGTCAGTGGGAAAAGACCGAAGTTATGAAAGCACACGCAGCAGCCCGGTGTGGGTCGAGACACGAGTCGATAATGTCGATATCAAGAGCAGTATCGATGTTGGAACCACAAATATCAAATATTATCCTGGACATTCTGCTACAATGTTGTTTACACTGCTATGTTTATTGGGTGTACTATACATTTTATATGGTGTTATTATAAAAAATAAAAAAAAATTATATATATCCATCCATCCATTTTTCTACCGCTTATTCCCTTTCAGGGTCGCGGGGGGCGCTGGCGCCTATCTCAGCTACAACCGGGCGGAAAGCGGGGTACACCCTGGACAAGTCGCCACCTCATCGCAGGGCCAACACAGATAGACAGACAACATTCACACTCACATTCACACACTAGGGACCATTTAGTGTTGCCAATCAACCTATCCCCAGGTGCATGTCTTTGGAGGTGGGAGGGGCCTATCCCTAGGTGCATGTCTTTGGAGGTGGGAGGGGCCTATCCCCAGGTGCATGTCTTTGGAGGTGGGAGGGGCCTATCCCCAGGTGCATGTCTTTGGAGGTGGGAGGGGCCTATCCCTAGGTGCATGTCTTTGGATATGGGAGGGGCCTATCCCCAGGTGCATGTCTTTGGATATGGGAGGGGCCTATCCCCAGGTGCATGTCTTTGGAAGTGGGAGGGGCCTATCCCCAGGTGCATGTCTTTGGAAGTCGGAGGGGCCTATCCCCAGGTGCATGTCTTTGGAGGTGAGAGGAAGCCGGAGTACCCGGAGGGAACCCACGCATTCACGGGGAGAACATGCAAACTCCACACAGAAAGATCCCGAGCCTGGATTTGAACCCAGGACTGCAGGACCTTCGTATTGTGAGGCAGACGCACTAACCCCTCTTCCACCGTGAAGCCCATATATATATATATATATATATATATATATATATATATATATATATATATATATATATATATATATATATATATATATATATAAAAATGTATATATATATATATAAATGTATATATATATATATATATATATATATAAATGTATATATATATATACATATATATATATATATATAAATATATATATATATATATATATATATACACATTTTTTGTGGCTCCAGACAGATTTGTTTTTGTATTTTTGGTCCAATATGGCTCTTTCACTGTTTTGGGTTGCTGACCCCTGCCCTGCCATCCATCCATCTATTTTTTTTACTGCTTGTCCCTTTTGGAGTCGCAGGGGGTGCTGTAGCCTATCTCAGCTACATTTGGGCGGAAGGCGGGTACACCCTGGACAAGGCGCCACGTCATCGCAGGGTCAACACAGATAGAGACAACATTCACACACTAGGGACCATTTAGTGTTGCCAATCAACCTATCCACAGGTGCATGTCTTTGGAGGTGGGAGGAAGCCGGATTACCCGGAGGGAACCCACGCAGAACATGCAAAATCCACACAGAAACTTCCACAGGAACTTCGTATTGTGAGGCACACACACTAACCCCTGTTTCACCGTGCTTCCCTGACTAGAATGCATACTTGCAAAAAAGGCTTGAAATGCTAAGGAAACAAGCTATAGCAGCTGGACAGTGGAGTTATCATTATTATTTTATTAGCCTTAGACTTCTTTTTCCTGTCATTAAAACTTTAACTTTACAGTACAGATAACAACGAAATTGTGTCGCATTAGCACATTGCATCAGCTCAGTGTTAAATGTTACAGAAAAAGTGTGATTGTATAATCAAACAAACTAATGTGAACACTCACAAAAGTACCAACAATTGGTGTCATTGATTACTGGTAACGATTATCTGGTACCATGAAGCAGTATTGAATCACTTCAAATGTGAGAAGTACCTTCCCCATTTTATAATTCATCCATGAGTGTTAAAAACACCTACTACCTGTATTGACTGTGTAAGTGTTTCATAAGTCTCCTGTCTGTTATCTGCTGGGAAAAAAAGTTATTACGTTTGTCCTGAAAACAACATTTCCATCCATCCATCAATTCATTTTCTACGTGATGTTGTCTGTCGATCTGTGTTGGCCCTGTGATGAGGTGGCGACTTGTCCAGGGTGTACGCCACCTTCCGCCCGAATCCAGCACCCTCACGACCCCTTTCCTAGTCAGTAAATATATTTTTTTGCAACGAATAGCTGCACAGAAGACAATATAAAACATGCAACAATGGCCAATGAACCAAATACTAAACAGTAAAACAGGGGCGCTCACACTTTTTCTGCAGGTGAGCTACTTTTCAATTGACCAAGTCGAGGAGATCTACCTCATTCCTATTTATAATTTATATTTATTTATTTATGAAAGAGACATTTTTGTTAACAAGTTAATGGTGTTTAATGATAATACAAGCATGTTTAACACACATAGATTCCTTTCTTTCATGAAGACAAGAATATAAGTTGGTGTATTACCTGATTCTGATGACTTGCATTGATTGGAATTAGACAGTGGTGCTGATAACGTCCGCATTTTCAAATGGAGGGAAAAAAAGTCCTCCTTTCTGTCCAATACCACATGAAAGTGGTTGGATTTGGCATCTCATTTGTCCAACTTGCATACTCCTTTTTAAACACTTTGTTATGAGAGTAGCATATGTGTGTGGCCCTTTAATGTCTGGCAGCAGGTGAGTGACGTCAGTGAGTGTGCGGGTGGGCAAGCAAGTGAGAAAGCGGTCGCTGAGGGCGGGGGAGAAATACATTGGCATCAAACTCCGTAGCTTGCTAGCTTTCTGAGACTCTTATTTTGTTAGCACAGGCAGGATGAAGCAGGTCTTTTATGGTGAAGACAGGAACTGTGCAGTCGCTCTTTAGAGTTTTGACAGTAGGTACGGAGTCTCTAGAAATAAAATGTGTTTCTCTGCGTCCGCCCTGTTAGTGATTTTTTTCTTAAATATGAGCTCGCAGCAGCCAGCGTCATCTCACAAGATCCTCGGGTGCCGAGAATGTCAAACAACTGACGAAAGTGAAGTCTTGGTATGATTGATGATTGCTCATTTTTATGTCTATTTTTTAATGCCTGGCTTGAGATCGACTGACACACCCTCCGAGATCGACCAGTCGATCACGATCGACGTAATGCCCACCCCTGCAGTAAAATAAAGATCATTTAGCTTATTTGCATCTGTAAAACCCAGGGATAGGAATGAAGATTTACAAAATCAGCTTAAATTTTTTTAATCCTAAAACACCGCTTTGCAGAAGGCCGCTAGAGGGGTCTGGGGGCATGTGCCCCCCCAGAAAAATTTTGAAATCTATTTTAGCTTAGGATGCATTTCCTGCTATTTTGAGTTAAAATATGTTGTTAATCTTCACCTTCAGTTCAATAGATATATCGAGCCATGCCCAGTTCCACTTGTTTCTCACGCCCTTATCGATATCTTTCGCTAATGAAGCATTCCTATCTTAAAAAAGCTTAACCCGGTCTGAAACTGTTTTGTCAATAAAGAAACGTGTTAATCGAGAGCTACTGTGTTTTCTTTCCAGATTAGTCGCCGATAAACAAAACCAATGTAAACAGAACACAAGTTCAGAAACGCTCATAATAATTGAGGATCAGGGACTATATATTGTCGGCAAACGACGCGCGCAGACGCCTATAACGGGCAATGTCATTGGTTGATGTTGTCAGCTGATAGTAGAGCTAGCCAATCTGGTGCCTTCACACATTGGCATTATATTTTTCGCGGGAATTCTCTGTCTTGTACTGATAACTAGGTCAACGCAAAGACAAAAACCACGAGTACCTAACCCCCTCTATAATTTTCTCCCCAGATTCAAACGATTCACAGAAATGACCCAGGCAGTAGGGGTGTAACGGTACACAAAAATTTCTGTTCGGTTTAGAGGTCACGGTTAGGTTCATTTTCGGTGCAGTAAGAAAACAACAAAATATAATTTTTTTGGGTTATTTATTTACCAAATTTGTAAACAATGGCTTTATCCTTTTAACATTGGGAACACTATAATAATTCTACCCACGTTAATCCACATTAAACTGCCTCAAGTTGTTGCTTACATGAAATAAAATGACACAACTTTTCTTCTACAACGTGAATGACTGCTCGCTGACTGCTCTTGTTGCAAAAAAGCTAAGTATCGTTCTATCTGTGTGATTTTAACTGTTTTGCAGCTTTATTTACAACTTATCGAACATATTTAATAGTTCAATTTAACTTGCAAATCACCCGATCTCTGTCTCACCACTTCGCCCTCAGCTAGCTAGCTGCTAAGCTAACGAGGCTAGCGGAGAAAGGCAGCGCCGGTCTGAAGGAAGCTTCTCCCCCGCCACCGTGACCACCACTTCCCGAAGACAGCTGGCACTCCACTCGGCGACGGAAAGTTTCTGTGAGTATGGCTTCCTGCGCTTCGTGCACTTTACTCATGGATAGGTTGGCTTTGCTAGAGAGCCGTGTCCGCCAGTTAGAGCAGAGTAATTTCGTAACTTTAGATGTTGCGGACACATCTGCTAGCGTTAGCTGTAGCGAGCTAACTAGCCCAGCTTGTAGCAGCCCTAATCGGCCTACAAGCTACGGTGTACCGGTTGAGACGCATAATAGATTTAGCCCTTTAGCTAGTCCTACACCCCAGTCTACCGGGCACCACACTTTAGTTATAGGGGACTCCATCACCCGAAACATAAAGCTTAGCAAACCAGCCACAATTAAGTGTATTCCCGGGGCAGAGCACCTGACATTGAAGCTAATCTTAGGGAGCTAACTCGCAACAGGTCTAGTAAGCACGTACGGCAGGCTAACCGCACCACTAGTTATGCGAATATAGTAATACACGTTGGCTCCAATGACGTTAGGATGAGACAATCAGAGATTACAAAGAGAAACATAGCCAGGGCTTGTAATCTCGCCAGAAAGATGTCCAGGCATCGAGTAATTGTCTCTGGCCCCCTGCCTGGGAGAGGCAATGATGAGAGATATAGCAGATTAGTCTCTCTTAACAGGTGGCTGGATAGCTTCTGCAGACAACAGGGATTTACGTTTATTGATAATTGGCCCTCTTTCTGGGGCAAACCTGGCTTGCTGAGGAGAGACGGCCTTCACCCTAACCAGGAAGGCGCTATCCTCTTGTCTCGGAACATAGACTTCGCATTGAGCCACATTTGACTAACTGCACTAGAGCAAGCCCGGTCACAGGCAATTACAGAGCCTGCTAGCCTGGGTATGGAGTCAGTTAAGTTAGAGCTAGCCAGCGCCAGGCTGGATGATCCCTGTACACATAGCAATTTTCGTAGAATAATACACAACTCACAAAATGTTTTTTCTACTGTGTCTATGACTTCGTCAGAGTTAGACATGCGTTCTACTGAGGTGGCAAATTATGATGCGTTCAGTTTATCGCAGCGCCAAGTAGACAATCTGAAAATTCCCGTCATATCAATTCCTAGATATGGTCGTAATTATTTTAAGTACACTGCGCATAATAAACGCAACATTATTAATATTGCTACTACGGATAATTTTATCAACAACTCCTTAAAACAGCCCACTACCTATAATATGGGCTTTCTAAACATCAGATCTTTGTCTCCCAAAACGTTATTAGTCAATGAGGTCATTAGAGACAACAACCTTAACGTCATCGGTCTTAGCGAAACCTGGCTTAAACCAGACGACGTTTTTGCGATAAATGAGGCATCCCCTCCTAACTATACGAATGCGCATATTGCCCGTCACCTCAAAAGGGGAGGGGGTGTCGCACTAATATACAACGAAAACTTTAACTTTAGTCCTAACTTAAATAATAAATATAAATCGTTTGAGGTGCTTTCTATGAAGTCTGCCACACCTCTGCCTCTGTGCCTGGCCGTTATCTACCGCCCCCCAGGGCCCTATTCGGACTTTATTAGTGAATTCTCAGAGTTTGTTGCTGATCTAGTGACGCACGCCGATAATATAATTATAATGGGGGACTTTAATATCCATATGAATACCCCATTGGACCCACCGTGCGTGGCGCTCCAGACTATAATTGATAGCTATGGTCTTACACAAATAATAAATGAACCGACGCATCGCAGCGGTAATACGATAGACCTAGTGCTTGTCAGAGGTATCACCGTCTCCAAAGTTATGATACTCCCGTATACTAAAGTAATGTCCGATCATTACCTTATAAAATTCGAAGTTCAGACTCATGTTCGGCAAGCTAATAATAATAATAACTGCTATAGCAGCCGCAACATTAATGCTGCCACAACGACGACTCTTGCGGACCTACTGCCCTCGGTAATGGCACCGTTCCCAAAGTATGTGGGCTCTATTGATAACCTCACTAACAACTTTAACAACGCCCTGCGCGAAACCATTGATAGTATAGCACCGCTGAAGTTAAAAAAGGCTCCAAAAAGGCGTACGCCATGGTTTACTGAAGAAACTAGAGCTCAGAAATTATTATGTAGAAAGCTGGAACGCAAATGGCGCACGACTAAACTTGAGGTGCACCATCAAGCATGGAGTGATAGTTTAATAACTTATAAACGCATGCTTACCTTAGCTAAAACTAATTATTACTCAAATCTCATCCGCATTAATAAAAACGATCCAAAATTTTTGTTTAGTACAGTAGCATCGCTAACCCAACAAGGGACTCCTTCCAGTAGCTCCACCCATTCGGCAGATGACTTTATGAAGTTCTTTAATAAGAAAATTGAACTTATTAGAAAGGAGATTAAAGACAATGCGTCCCAGCTACAACGGGGTTATAGTAACACAGATACGATTGTATATACGGCGGATACTGCAAATATCCAAAATAGTTTCTCTCGTTTTGATGAAATAACATTAGAAGGATTGTTACAACGTGTAAATGGAATAAAACAAACAACATGTTTACTTGACCCACTTCCTGGGAAACTTATCAAGGAGCTTTTTGTATTATTAGGTCCATCAGTGCTAAATATTATAAACTTATCACTTTCCTCGGGCACTGTTCCCGTTGCATTCAAAAAAGCGGTTATTCATCCTCTCCTTAAAAGACCTAACCTCGATCCAGACCTTATGGTAAACTACCGACCGGTGTCTCACCTTCCCTTTATTTCGAAAATCCTCGAAAAAATTGTTGCAGAGCAGCTAAATGAGCACTTAGCGTTTAACAATCTATGTGAAACCTTTCAATCCGGTTTCAGGGCAAATCACTCGACTGAGACAGCCCTCGCAAAACTGACTAATGATCTATTGCTAACGATGGACTCTGATGCGTCATCTATGTTGCTGCTCCTCGATCTTAGCGCTGCTTTCGATACCGTCGATCATAATATTTTATTAGAGCGTATCAAAATACGAATTGGTATTTCAGACTCAGCCCTGTCATGGTTTAACTCTTATCTTACTGATAGGATGCAGTGCGTCTCCTATAACAGTGTGACCTCGGACTATGTTAAGGTAACGTGTGGAGTTCCCCAGGGTTCGGTCCTTGGCCCTGTACTCTTCAGCATCTACATGCTGCCGCTAGGTGACGTCATACGCAAATACGGTATTAGCTTTCACTGTTATGCTGATGACACCCAACTTTACATGCCCCTAAAGCTGACCAACACGCCGGATTGTAGTCAGTTGGAAGCGTGTCTTAATGAAATTAAACAATGGATGTCCGCTAACTTTTTGCAACTTAATGCCAAAAAAACGGAAATGCAGATTATCGGTCCTGCTAGACACCGACCTCTATTTAATAATACAACTTTAACATTTGACAACCAAATAATAAAACAAGGTGACTCTGTAAAAAATCTGGGTATTATCTTCGACCCAACTCTCTCCTTTGAGTCACACATTAAAAGCGTTACTAAAACGGCCTTCTTTCATCTCCGTAATATCGCTAAAATTCGCTCCATTTTGTCCACTAAAGACGCCGAGATCATTATCCATGCGTTTGTTACGTCTCGTCTCGATTACTGTAACGTATTATTTTCGGGTCTCCCAATGTCTAGCATTAAAAGATTACAGTTGGTACAAAATGCGGCTGCTAGACTTTTGACAAGAACAAGAAAGTTTGATCATATTACGCCTGTACTGTATATACCTTTATATACATATATACATACATATATACCTATACTGGCTCACCTGCACTGGCTTCCTGTGCACT
The DNA here is from genome assembly GCF_033978795.1 of Nerophis ophidion. Taxonomy (NCBI): domain Eukaryota; kingdom Metazoa; phylum Chordata; class Actinopteri; order Syngnathiformes; family Syngnathidae; genus Nerophis; species Nerophis ophidion. Next base: position 2,746,347 of record NC_084622.1, read on the forward strand.
TAAGATGTGACTTTAAGGTTTTACTACTTACGTATAAAATACTACACGGTCTAGCTCCAGCCTATCTTGCCGATTGTATTGTACCGTATGTCCCGGCAAGAAATCTGCGTTCAAAAGACTCCGGCTTATTAGTGATCCCTAGAGCTCAAAAAAAGTCTGCGGGCTATAGAGCGTTTTCCGTTCGGGCTCCAGTACTCTGGAATGCCCTCCCGGTAACAGTTCGAGATGCTACCTCAGTAGAAGCATTTAAGTCTCATCTTAAAACTCATCTGTATACTCTAGCCTTTAAATAGACCTCCTTTTTAGACCAGTTGATCTGCCGCTTCTTTTCTTTCTCCTATGTCCCCCCCTCCCTTGTGGAGGGGGTCCGGTCCGATGACCATGGATGAAGTACTGACTGTCCAGAGTCGAGACCCAGGATGGACCGCTCGTCGGGACCCAGGATGGACCGCTCGCCTGTATCGGTTGGGGACATCTCTACGCTGCTGATCCGCTTGAGATGGTTTCCTGTGGACGGGACTCTCACTGCTGTCTTGGAGCCACTATGGATTGAACTTTCACAGTATCATGTTAGACCCGCTCGACATCCATTGCTTTCGGTCCCCTAGAGGGGGGGGGATGCCCACATCTGAGGTCCTCTCCATGGTTTCTCATAGTCAGCATTGTCACTGGCGTCCCACTGAATGTGAATTCTCCCTGCCCACTGGGTGTGAGTTTTCCTTGCCCTTTTGTGGGTTCTTCCGAGGATGTTGTAGTCGTAATGATTTGTGCAGTCCTTTGAGACATTTGTGATTTGGGGCTATATAAATAAACATTGATTGATTGATTGACATATAAAAAGTGCAACATTAAACAGTTTCAAGTCAACTCATCATGCTTAATTTATTACAACATTTGGGAAGCCTGTAGTTGATTTTTAGTATGTAAATGTTATATTTGTATCAATATGTGATAGCAGGGACCCTGCCATTCAAAACCAGGCTGCTACATTACTAATGATTAATGTAACTACTGGGGTATGGGAAAAAAATCGATTCAAATACGAATCGAATCGTTTATGTTGTGCGATTCAGAATCGATTCTAATTTTTAAAAAATTGATTATTTTTTTTTAATAAAAAAAAAAATATATATATATATATATATATTTTTTTTTTTTTAAGCAATCCAACAAACCACTACACAGCAATCCCATAACAATGCAATCCAATTCTGAAACCAAACCTGACCCAGCAACACTCAGAACTGCAATAAACAGAGCAATTGAGAGGAGACACAAACACGACACAGAACAAACTAAAAGTATTGAAACAAAAATGAATATTATCAACAACAGTATCAATATTAGTTATAATTTCAGCATAGCAGTGATTAAAAATCCCTCATTGACATTATCATTAGACTTTTATAAAAATTAAAAAAAAGTGTCACAGTGGCTTACATTTGCATGGCATCTCATAAGCTTGACAACACACTGTGTCCAATATTTTCACAAAGATTAAAATAAGTCATATTTTTGGTTCGTTTAATAGTTAAAACAAATTTACATTATTGCAATCAGTTTATAAAACATTGTCCTTTACAATAATAACAGCTTTTTACAAAAATCTACTACTCTGCTTGCATGTCAGCAGACTGAGGTAGATCCTGCTGAAATCTATGTATTGAATGAATACAGAATCTTTTTAAATAAGGAAAAAAATCGTTTTTGAATCGAGAATCGAATCGAATCGAAAAAAATCGATATATTATCGAATCGTGACCCCAAGAATCGATATTGAATCGAATCGTGGGACACCCGAAGATTCACAGCTCTAGTAACTATAGCTGAAAAAAATAGTGCAGTAGCAATAGGAGAGACTATTCATACCTGAACACCATGGAGTTCATGTAGGCTTAATGATGCACTTACATTATTATATACACTATCAGAGACAGAAACTCTTCATTTAATATAATGTCCTTTTTTGCTGCTTCAACACACCTCAATCAACACTGTCTGTAACACACACACACACGCACGCACACACACACACACACGCGCACGCACACACACACGCACACACCGCAAAATGAGCTAACGTTACGCTAAAAGCTAACTAGCCTTCACTTCAAACAGGACTGCGAGTGAGCTGAGCAGTTTGTTTCAAGAAGGTCAACGGGCTCATAGTGATGTTTAGAAAGTAGTTGACTTGGAAGTGTTTAGTGTAATTTGGAGAGACCGCTGCTCACCTGCTAAACGCCTATCTGCTCGACGCTAAAGCACTGACTACATGCGCTCTGAATACGCACAGCTGATTGGCTTGTTATCGCTACTGTTGTAACCAATCAGATGGTTGTGTGGGAGGGACAATGCTGTGCAGGAGACAGAGGCAGAACGGAGTGGAGCAGCTTGTTAAGACTTTAGCATAGGCGGCTACTTCATATGTTCGTGTGGAACTCGTTCGGTACTCCTCCGCACTGAACCGGAACTCCCGTACCGTTACACCTCTACCTGGCGGCGCCAAATCGGGGGAATTCCGCGGATCCGCGGAAAATTCCCATCCCTGAAAACCAAAATAATCCCACACTTCGGAACATTTCCTTTATCTTAATTCTACTTAAATCGATGTTAAATGCAGAATTCCTTCTTTTTCATTTAGTACGATCTGTCACTTGTGGGCAAAAAGAAGTGCTTCCTGATAACAGTCAATACAAAGCACCTGCATTGGTCACATGGTATTTCGAGACACAGTGTCTTGTCTCTCCTTAAAGCATTGATACTAAAGCATCAATGCTTTAGTATCACTAATATTAATGTGAGGAATGTTCATCTTAACGATTCAGTTCGATTCTGATTCTTAGGGTGACAATTCGGACCAATATCATTTCTCCATTCAGCACAATTCTTGATTCGTAATGTATTATGTGATATATAATAGATAATAAAACCATTCAAAACAGGTTACAGGTAAAAAAGAGATTGCAGATACGGCCTAAAAAAAATCAATTTTTGACAATTTTTTACCAGTTCAGCATGAGTTTTTTTCCAAACACCCCACTTAATATACATTTTATTTTATTTTACAAAGCCAGAAAATAAGTTGGGGGACACAGCAGAACTTTGTAGGCAAAAATAGTTCAATCAAGACCAAATGTTGTTTTGTTATTTTATTTTTTCCAGCCATCCATTTTTACGCCGCTTATCCGAGGCCGGGTCACAGTGGCAGCAGTCTAAGCAGACATGCCCAGACTTCCCTGTCTCAGGCCACCCCCTCTAGTTCCACAGGGCCAGCTGTGAGACATAGTCCCTCAAACGTGTCCTAGGTCTGCCCCAAGGCCTCCTACCGGCTGGACATGCCCGGAACACCTCACTTGGGAGGCATCCATAGTAGATACACCCGAGCCATCTCAGCTAGCTCCTCTAATCATTTATCATTATAGTGGAGGACTATTCCGTCAAGAGATGATCTTTTGTACAGGCCAAAAGTTTAGACACACCTTCTTCTCATTAAATGTGTTTTCTTTATTTTCCTGATTATTTACGTTGTAGATTGTCACTGAAGACATCAGAATGAATGAAGACGTGGAGTAATGTACTTACCAAAAAAAGGTAAAATAACTGAAAACATGTTTTATATTGTACTTTCTTCAAAATATCCATCCTTTGCTCTGATTACTGCTTTGCAAACTCTTGGCATTCTCTCCATGAGTTTCAAGCACACCTGTAAAGTGAAAACCATTTCAGGTGACTACGTATTGAAGTTGATGGTTTCCAGTGGACGGGACTCTCACTGCTGTGTTGGAGCCACTATGGATTGAACTTTCACAGTATCATGTTAGACCCGCTCGACATCCATTGCTTTCGGTCCCCTAGAGGGGGGGGGTTGCCCACATCTGAGGTCCTCTCCAAGGTTTCTCATTGTCAGCATTGTCACTGGCATCCCACTGGATGTGAATTCTCCCTGCCCACTGGGTGTGAGTTTTCCTTGCCCTTTTGTGGGTTCTTCCGAGGATGTTGTAGTCGTAATGATTTGTGCAGTCCTTTGAGACATTTGTGATTTGGGGCTATATAAATAAACATTGATTGATTGATTGATTGATGCCTTCAGTGACAATCTACAATGTAAAAAATAAAGAAAAGTTCCTCTCTATTTTATTTTTTCTTCTTCTTTCTATACCGTCCTGGTGTGGTGTGGACGTGGCCTGAATTGACTTTGGACATCTCCGAGTTTGACTTTTTCACACCTCGCTCTATTCATGTGAACAAAGATATATATGCACAGCTGACTTAGGGTGGAAAATATATTCGTGAGAACAACCCATCTGTACTGGATAAAGATGATTAGTAAAAAAGCAAAAAAAAAAAAAGTGGAGTAGAAACATTATGAGTTAAGGTTAAGTATCAAAGTAATTGTAAAGTTATTCACACCAGATAAGGTAGTACAATTTTACATACACATGTTTGTAAATCCAAATTGTATGTGTGTGTGTGTGTATATATATATATATATATATATATATATATATATTAGGGGTGGGCAAATTAGTGCGTTAATTATGAGTTAACTCATCAATCTATTAACGCCGACAATTATTTTATCGCACATTTGCGTATGTTGTTTACATGCTTTTATTTTGTTAACGCCTTTTCTTAACAAGATGGCGTCGCCCGGCGTGGAGGGGCTCTTGGTAAAGATGGAACATTTGGCAAAAATACCGGACAATTCTGCAAATTTCATGGCTGGCTTACAGCGTGGTCACTCCGGGATCACTTACGACCGCCAGACAATTCTGGATGTGGATAGATCGGGCCGTTTTGGACTGAATGACGTGTGCTTGGTTGACCGGCTAGCTAGCATGGGAATACTTTGCCGGCTACATCCAGCAGCCTGTGAAGCAGCGGAGTATATGTGTTGTCTGTCTATTTATGAATAATGCAGACCAGGAGTGTTGGCTGAGTTCTTAACGTTTGCTTTCAGAGCGTGCATATCACAACATACAAGATGCCGTCATGGCGACACAACCTATACCGGGCCACCGCGCATGCTCGTCACTCCTGTTGCATGCTGGGTAGGGTAGTTCTTTTATTCCCTGGCTCATAACATCACAATATAGTACCATGTATATGATGCCTTCAGTTTATCAAAGCACCAAGCAAACAATCGGAAAATTCCCGTCATATCAATTCCTAGATATGGTCATAATTATTTCAAGTGCACTACGCAGAATAAACACAACATTATTAATATTGCTACTACGGATAATTTGATTAAAATTCCCTAAAACAGCCCACTAACTATAATATAGGTTTTTTAAACATAAGATCCCTGATAAAAAAAATGTTTCTGCTGTTACCTCAGAAATTGCCTGTTCAGATGTTATGATTGTGGCTCAGAGATTTGTATGTAGATTATATTTATATTCCATAACAAACAGGATAACTTAAATACCCTGGCAGTGGCAATAAGCTTAAATGTTTGTATTTACATTTTTTGAGTTGATTTTCATAAAATATGCTATTTAACTGCTACTGTTTAACAAGGACTGATTTAAATTGTGTTTGCACAACAAATGTTTTGGCGCTTTTGTTCATGTGGGAGAATATTCCAATAAAGGTGCACTACACACTACATTTGAATTCATTATTGGGCTTTGCGTATACAATGCAGTTAATCGCGATTAATCAGAGAAATAGTGCGATTAAAATTTTTAATCGTTGCCCAGCCCTAATATATATATATATATACATATATATAGAAAAAGATCTCTCTGTCAAAGTGTGGAGATAAAACACTGCGTTACGGAACGTTTATGTCAACGAAAACATAAGCCAATTTAAATCATAATCAGTTTTACAGAATAATTCACATCAATGGAGTACATACTGGTAGGATGTGTACATTTGAATGACAGTGTTACCTCGATTTTCATCGGAAAAACACTCCAATAGTAAGGACAACCGAATTGTTTAATTTACTAACAACATGTCATAGGTTTTAATGCAGAAAATAATGTGAAATACATTCAAACGACGAAATGGATGAATAAACATATATTACTTTTGTCTTTAACGGGTAATTGCCCTTATTTTGGAATTTTATCTTTAACAATCATTATGACGATGGATGGATTTTTTTTTTTTTATGCATTCCAAGTATTAAACACATGTAAATACAAGTCTGCTTTCAGGGGAGCCAGTGGGAGCTCCACTACTCTGCCTATAAAATCAGATAAATAACCATTCAAAAAACTCAATTTACATTTTGTGACTTGAATATTGCACGGTGGAACAGGAGTTAGTGCATCTGCCTCACAATACGAAGGTCCTGAGTAGTCCTGGTTTCAATCCCGGGCTCCGGATCTTTCTGTGTGGAGTTTGCATGTTCTCCCCGTGACTGTGTGGGTTCCCTCCGGGTACTCCGGCTTCCTCCCACTTCCAAAGACATGCACCTGGGGATAGGTTGATTGGCAACACTAAATTGGCCCTAGTGTGTGAATGTGAGTGTTGGCCCTGCTATGAGGTGGCGACTTGTCCAGGGTGTACGCCGCCTTCCGCCCGATTGTAGCCCCCTGCCACCCCAAAGGGAATAAGTGGTAGAAAATGGATGGATGGATGGACTTGAATATTAACCAAGTAATAGTGATATTAATATTATAAGCAGTAACGAAGACAAACTATTTATCACTTTATGTGTGTTTATATCATCGACTGATCAGCTGCCTCACAATACGAAGGTCCTGCAGTCCTGGGTTCAAATCCAGGCTCGGGATCTTTCTGTGTGGAGTTTGCATGTTCTCCCCGTGAATGCGTGGGTTCCCTCCGGATACTCCAGCTTCCTCCCACTTCCAAAGACATGCACCTGGGGATAGGTTGATTGGCAACACTAAATGGGCCCTAGTGTGTGAATGTGAGTGTGAATGTTGTCTGTCTATCTGTGTTGGCCCTGCGATGAGGGGGCGACTTGTCCAGAGTGTACCCCGCCTTCCGCCCGATTGTAGCTGAGATAGGCGCCAGCGCCCCCCGCGACCCCGAACGGAAATAAGCGGCAGAAAATGGATGGATGGATGGATGATCAGCTGCTTTCATGTTTCCCTGCTCCCAGTATGTTAATAATAAATCATGCCTCTCACCTGGACAGAAGGTGGCTGTTGATAGAATCCGATAAGTTGGGACACGTTGACAGCCATGTAAGACCTGTAACTGGCGAGGACGACAGTCCCCCTGTTTCTTCGCGAGGATTATGAGACATTTTTGTACTAAATGGGAAATATATACACATTCTAGCAGTCGCATCCTAATGACAGTGGACCTTATACAGTAGGTGATGTTTTAGTATGTTTGTTGGCTCCCATTAAGTCTACAGTGAGTAGAAATCAGTGATGAAAAAAAAAAAAAGCCGACGTTTGATGAGTTTTTGAAATTAATGTGCTTAAAATGTTTAAAATACATCAATACTAAATGTTATTAGAAATGTGCCAGTTACTACATTACATATATACTTACATCATGTATTGGATGTGTTTTAAGAGCTCTATAGACAGAACTGAACGGCTCCCATAGGACGGCGGACTTTTGATCGCATTTATTTAATATTTAGAATGCATTTGTTAGGAAACCGCATGGCTGCCATTTTGTTACCCCAAGATGCAAAAACCAGGAGTATGATAAGCAGGTAAGAATGAAGCAGTCTTGCAAACAGAGGTTCCAAACAGAGTGTGTTATCTTCGAGTATTGAGGAGTGCTCGAGTGAAAACATAAATACACATATGTTGATTGGCAGCTTGTGTGGACCGGCTGCCAATCAACGGCAGGTGAGGAGAAGACAGTGCTCCGCGGAACAAACAGGAAATTTAACAAAATAAGAGCACTGACGGGAAGTAAATACAAAAACAAGGAAAACCAACAGAAATGTGACCTCGGACTACGTTAAGGTAACGTGTGGAGTTCCCCAGGGTTCGGTCCTTGGCCCTGCACTCTTCAGCATCTACATGCTGCCGCTAGGTGACATCATACGCAAATACGGTATTAGCTTTCACTGTTATGCTGATGACACCCAACTCTACATGCCCCTAAAGCTGACCAACACGCCGGATTGTAGTCAGCTGGAGGCGTGTCTTAATGAAATTAAACAATGGATGTCCGCTAACTTTTTGCAACTCAACGCCAAAAAAACGGAAATGCTGATTATCGGTCCTGCTAGACACCGAACTCTATTTAATAATACAACTCTAACATTTGACAACCAAACAATTAAACAAGGCGATGCGGTAAAGAATCTGGGTATTATCTTCGACCCAACTCTCTCCTTTGAGGCACACATTAAAAGCGTTACTAAAACGGCCTTCTTTCATCTCCGTAACATCGCTAAAATTCGCTCCATTCTGTCCACTAAAGACGCTGAGATCATTATCCATGCGTTTGTTACGTCTCGCCTCGACTACTGTAACGTATTATTTTCGGGTCTCCCCATGTCGAGCATTAAAAGATTACAGTTGGTACAAAATGCGGCTGCTAGACTTTTGACAAGAACAAGAAAGTTTGATCACATTACGCCTGTACTGGCTCACCTGCACTGGCTTCCTGTGCACTTAAGATGTGACTTTAAGGTTTTACTACTTACGTATAAAATACTACACGGTCTAGCTCCATCTTATCTTGCCGATTGTATTGTACCATATGTCCCGGCAAGAAATCTGCGTTCAAAGGACTCCGGCTTATTAGTGATTCCCAAAGCCCAAAAAAAGTCTGCGGGCTATAGAGCATTTTCCGTTCGGGCTCCAGTACTCTGGAATGCCCTCCCGGTAACAGTTCGCGATGCCACCTCAGTAGAAGCATTTAAGTCTCACCTTAAAACTCATTTGTATACTCTAGCCTTTAAATAGACTCCCTTTTTAGACCAGTTGATCTGCCGTTTCTTTTCTTTTTCTTCTATGTCCCTCTGTGTATCGGCTGGGGACATCTCTGCGCTGCTGGTCCGCTACCCTTGGGATGGTTTCCTGCTGGCTCCGCTGTGAACGGGACTCTCGCTGCTGTGTTTGGACTGGACTCTCGCGACTGTGTTGTATCCATTGTGGATTGAACTTTCACAGTATCATGTTAGACCCGCTCGACATCCATTGCTTTCCTCCTCTCTAAGGTTCTCATAGTCATTATTGTCACCGACGTCCCACTGGGTCATTATTGTCACCAATGTCCCACTGGGTGTGAGTTTTCCTTGCCCTTATGTGGGCCTACCGAGGATGTCGTGGTGGTTTGTGCAGCCCTTTGAGACACTAGTGATTTAGGGCTATATAAGTAAACACTGATTGATTGATTGAAATGAAATGATAGATCGTCCGTCACACCATTAAAAATCATCATGTCTTTCAAAATGTTTATGAACGATAGGCAAAATTCCCCAAAAAGTGCAGTTCCCCTTTCATAAAGACTTTTTGAGCCACCATTGAGTCAGTGCCAGCACTTTGACAAACAAGTGAGACACACTCCTGAATTCTAGAAATAACTCATAAAAAAAAGTATTGCATTTCTCCAACAAGTGGTCTTCGCCAGCTAGTCGTAAATAAAAGGAGATGCATCTCTTTGAGACATTTGTGATTAAGGGCTATAGTAGTAAACTTCGATTGATTGATTGATTGATTGTTTGATTGAGATGTTAAATTGGTACAATTCTAGGGATGTCTTTGACTAAAGATTTTTATAGTCGATCCATCCTCCCAGCGACTCCGAGAGGGACAAGCGGTAGGAAATGGATGGATGGAATTTGATTCATTAAATTTTTCGTACAGTCGACGATCAGTAGATCCATCCCATCCATCCATTTCCTACCACAGTGCTACTTGTCCCTTTCTGGATTGCGGGGGGTGCTGGAGCCTATCTCAGCTGCATTCAGGCTTTGGAAAGGTGGTGTACACCCTGGACAAGTCGCCACCTCATCGCAGAGCCAACACAGATAGACAGACAACATTCACACTCACATTCACACACTAGGGACCATTTAGTGTTGCCAATCAACCTATCAGTAGACTCTATACCATTTATTTTTCAAAGGAATAAACAGATGATGATATTTAGTGGTGTATACTGACTGGCCACTAGATGTCAGAAATGTCATACGGATGTGCTACAGGACATCCATGATTAGAGATACTCGTGAAAGGAATACAGTTTTTTCATCCTCCAAACATAACATATTTTTGTTTGCAGATGAATATATTTTATATAACAAAAGATGTGGAGGGCCAAAACACAGCCAGCTGGTATTAGAGACCTGAAGTCAATGAAAGCAATCAGGAAGTCTAAAGAGAGATCCAAAACTAAAATTCATTTATTGCTCTCTAAAAACTACTTGTCTGTCCATCCATCCATCCATTTTCTACCGCTTATTCCCTTTCGGGGTCGCGGGGGGCGCTGGCGCCTATCTCAGCTACAATCGGGCGGAAGGCAGGGTACACCCTGGACAAGTCGCCACCTCATCGCAGGGCCAACACAGATAGACAGACAACATTCACACTCACATTCACACACTAGGGCCAATTTAGTGTTGCCAATCAACCTATCCCCAGGTGCATGTCTTTGGAGGTGGGAGGAAGCCGGAGTACCCGGAGGGAACCCACGCATTCACGGGGAGAACATGCAAACTCCACACAGAAAGATCCCGAGCCTGGATTTGAACCCAGGACTGCAGGACCTTCGTATTGTGAGGCAGACGCACTAACCCCCTCTGCCACCGTGAAGCCCACTACTTGTCTGTACACATGAATATTGTTGTAATACTTACAGGAGACATGATGAACGCAATCATTATCCTTCCGACACACCTGCTGTACGCGGGGGCCTCAGCATGTATTGACTCCTTTAAATCCCATAGATGGAGAAGGGGGGTTCAACATGAGATGATTCGACTGGGAGCTGGATAGTCGAATCAGATGTATCTGAATCAAATTATTTAGTCTTTGACTGTTTGAAGACAGCCCTATCCATTAAATTCATTAGTTACATGTATTTCACGTTTTCTACATGTAAAACTATCATTATTGTATAAAACGGGTTTTGTGTTTGTGGTAGTCTGGAACAAATTCATTGGATTTACGTTATCTATTGCTTAGATTTTTGACCGATTTTGGTTCTTCTGTTCTTTTGGAAATCACTTTCTGAATTGTATACTGGCATCGTGAAGTATTTCAATCAATCAATCAATGTTTACTTATATAGCCCTAAATCACCAGTGTCTCAAAGGGCTGCACAAACCACTACGACATCCTCGGTAGGCCCACATAAGGGCAAGGAAAACTCACACCCAGTGGGACGTCGGTGACAATGATGACTATGAGAACCTTGGAGAGGAGGAAAGCAATGGATGTCGAGCGGGTCTAACATGATACTGTGAAAGTTCAATCCATAATGGATCCAACACAGTCGCGAGAGTCCAGTTCAAGCGGATCCAAGACAGCAGCGAGAGTTCCCTCCCCAGGAAACCATCTCAAGCAGAGGCGGATCAGCAGCGTAGAGATGTCCCCAACCGATACAGGCCAGCGGTCCATCCTGGGTCCCGACGAGCGGTCCATCCTGGGTCTCGACTCTGGACAGCCAGTACTTAATCCATGGTCATCGGAGGGGGGGACATAGGAGAAAGAAAAGAAGCGGCAGATCAACTGGTCTAAAAAGGAGGTCTATTTAAAGGCTAGAGTATACAGATGAGTTTTAAGGTGAGACTTAAATGCTTCTACTGAGGTAGCATCTCGAACTGTTACCGGGAGGGCATTCCAGAGTACTGGAGCCCGAACGGAAAACGCTCTATAGCCCGCAGACTTTTTTTGGGCTTTGGGAATCACTAATAAGCCGGAGTCTTTTGAACGCAGATTGGCCCTAGTGTGTGAATGTGAGTGTGAATGTTGCCTGTCTATCTGTGTTGGCCCTGCGATGAGGTGGCGACTTGTCCAGGGTGTACACCGCCTTCCGCCCGATTGTAGCCCCCCTCGACCCCAAAGGGAATAAGTGGTAGAAAATGGATGGATGGATGGACGTCGGTGACAATGATGACTATGAGAACCTTGGAGAGGAGGAAAGCAACGGATGTCGAGCGGGTCTAACATGATACTGTGAAAGTTCAATCCATAATGGATCCAACACAGTCGCGAGAGTCCAGTCCAAAGCAGATCCAACACAGCAGCGAGAGTCCCGTTCACAGCGGAGCCAGCAGGAAAACATCCCAAGCGGAGGCGGATCAGCAGCGCAGAGATGTCCCCAGCCGATACACAGGCGAGCAGTACATGGCCACCGGATCGGACCGGACCCCCTCCACAAGGGAGAGTGGGACATAGGAGAAAAAGAAAAGAAACGGCAGATCAACTGGTCTAAAAAGGGAGTCTATTCAAAGGCTAGAGTATACAAATGAGTTTTAAGGTGAGACTTAAATGCTTCTACTGAGGTGGCATCTCGAACTTTTACCGGGAGGGCATTCCAGAGTACTGGAGCCCGAAATGAAAACGCTCTATAGCCCGCAGACTTTTTTGGGGTTTTGGGAATCACTAATAAGCCGGAGTCCTTTGAAGGCAGATTTCTTGCCGGGACATATGGTACAATACAATCGGCAAGATAGGATGGAGCTAGACCGTGTAGTATTTTATACGTAAGTAGTAAAACCTTAAAGTCACATCTTAAGTGCACAGGAAGCCAGTGCAGGTGAGCCAGTATAGGTATATATGTATGTATATATGTATATAAAGGTATATACAGTACAGGAGTAATGTGATCAAACTTTCTTGTTCTTGTCAAAAGTCTAGCAGCCGCATTTTGTACCAACTGTAATCTTTTAATGCTAGACATGGGGAGACCCGAAAATAATAGGTTACAGTAATGGAGACGAGACGTAACAAACGCATGGATAATGATCTCAGCGTCTTTAGTGGACAGAATGGAGCGAATTTTAGCGATATTACGGAGATGAAAGAAGGCCGTTTTAGTAACGCTTTTAATGTGTGCCTCAAAGGAGAGAGTTGGGTCAAAGATAACACCCAGATTCTTTACCGAGTCGCCTTGTTTAATTGTTTGGTTGTCAAAGTATTTGTGACTCCAATTATGCAGAGGACAGCAGACAATTTGCAAGAATAGTTTTGATTTCAAAATACGAGGCAAAACGTACAAACTCACGGAACTCGCGAGAGCTTGAGGCTGACCAAGACTATATATCATAGAGAACTCAACATGGCTTAAAGAGACAAAGTAAACCATAGCACAAAGCCAATACAAACATGACAGGTTAACATTGAACCCGCAAGCAAGGCAGGGTGAACCCAACAAATATAGGGAAGTGATTAGTGGTGACGACAGGTGGCAATTAGTCTGCTGCAGTAGAGTTAGACAGACCATCCTCCGAATTTTTCAAAAAACACTAATCAGGAAGCAAACAAGCATGTGGTCCGTGCCCAAATCCTAGGCATGGAACAGCACACCTCGCAGCCAACAAGAAGGAGGGGTGCATGCGACTCACCCAGTGAAGGCGCTGTTGTAATCGGACCCAATGGAGGAGCTTGTGGCATTGGACCCACTAGAAACGAGACTGGCAGTGGCGTCAGGGGAAGACCCACTGTAAGCGGACGTAAAACTGGCAGCAGTGGCCTCTCTGGACATAGAGCTGGTGTGTCTGTGGAACGCTCTCCCTGACAACCTGAGGGCACCTCAGACTGTGGATGCTTTTAAAAAAGGCTTAAAAACCCATCTTTTTAAAAAAGCCTTTCTATAGACATGCATGCTGGTTGTAGCCTTTGGGCTGTTTCTAGTTTTATATTTTATTTATACTATTTTTTTACACCGTGGATCTTTGAGGTTGTTTGCTCAACGTAAAGTGCTTTTTACAAATAAAATCTATTATTATTATTAGTTACGTGGGCAGATATATCCATACATGGTAGAGGTTTACCCAAAGAGCTTTGCATGAGTTTTGTCCATAAGTTCTTTATTTTTCTCTGTCCTTTTTTTGTGGTGCAGACTGGCTCTTACATGCACATGCAATCCAATTCTAATAAAAAAGTAGTATATTTTGTATTTATTTCATTAAGTTTTTTTTGTCTAATCATTATTTTTATTAGAAGCCAACAGGGCCAGTACAGAAGAAACTGCCTAAATTTGGTGGCCTTCCATCGGTCTATTTCTCCAGACGAGCGTGATTTCCGTTCAAATTCCACGGGAACGTAAGGCCTGAGCTAATTCATGCGATCAGACCTTTGACAACTTTTGCAGATAACATTAATATGGCCTCCAAAGCACATTAACAACTTTCTAACCACACCCAAACAAACCAAATGCATATAGTTAAAAGGAAATTGTGACATCATGCCAATATTTGAACCGTTAAAAGGATTTGGCTTCATAAGCCTGCTGTACAAAAGATTCAATAGTTCTTGATGTGCTCAGTTAATGGAAAATTAATTTGTCTGTTCACATATAGTCCTCGTTGCACACATTTGTCACAACCTTAGTATTCGTTATGTGGCCTTATGTTCTAACAAATGCTCTTGCAGGTGGATCACATATTACATAGTCTACATAAAAAAAGCAGTTCTCCTTAAAGTCTAAGGCCTTTTCCAGTTTACTGAGCTCAACAACAGAATCTTTTGAAAAATCCTCAATTGGGCCCACAAAATAGAACAAAGACAGTTGGACCCTTTGTTGGAACACTGACCAACAGTCCTAACATTAGCTAAAGTTGAATGTTTGTGCTTTTGAACAGGTGTAACCCATCAATATTTTTCAGCAATTATAAGGTACAACAATCAGATAGTAAATCAGTGAACTGTTCTTTTCATGGATGGCAATATTCAAAAACTGTGATACTGTTCTTAAATATTGTTCTAAGTAGTGTACTCTATATTAGTCCTTAAGATAGTGCTTGCATCTTTTGCTACGTCTGGGTGGTAAACTCAAAAGTGCTGTGAGAGCAACAAGAGATATACCAAAAATTAGGGCCCAAAAAGAGATGTGTTTGAGACTACTTTGCTCAACGCCATCATCAGATTTGGACAAGTCTGAGCTTCTACAATGAGGAAAATCATAAATGGCCAGAAGTATGAGCATCTATATCTTCGTTAGAAATGGTGTCCATGTCAAAAAATGTTGCACGGTCATCTACTGTATCTACCAATGCTGCATTTTTGCCAAAAGTGTTACCCATCACCTTTACCCAGTCTGATAATCAGCACACAAAAGCAAATTGGTGCTGTAGTCATCACTCATTTGTTGCAGTGTTCTTTGCTCAGAATGGAGTTACAAACATCCTTATTTGCTTCCATTTTTTTTTTTTTTTTTTACTCACGGCTTCCCGGAGTAGCACAGCTATTGAGTGACCTGTGGGAAGAGAAGGAGATGTGTTTACAGAGTAAAACAGAAAGTACTGCTGAATTCACCGTGAACTAAATGTGCTGTAACTTAGGTAATTACATTTATGATTAGTTAGTTATATAATATAATTTGATTTGTTTTAAAAACATTTGAAGAGTTTAGTAACTTGTTCATTGTGTTCAGATGTCAACATTGCAGATTTTTACACATTAATTAAGCATGCGCTAGTACTAAAATAAGACATGTGTATAGTTTGATCTTAGTTGATGTTAAGCAGGGGTCTCAAACATGCGGCCCGCGGGCCAATTGTGGCCCACAAGACGTTAATTTGCGGCCCGCACACTGATATGACAATTTAATGCTAGTGCGGCCCGCAAGTTTAATATGAATGCATGAACGGCGCTTGGCAGCCCCATACTTGCCAACGCTCCCTATTTTCCTGGGAGACCCCTGAATTTTAGGGCATCCATTCTCTAGATTTTCTCCCAACCAACAACATTAAGGGGCTGCCATGATGGCGCTGTCTTAGCGCCACCTACATCCTGTACAAACAGCGTGCAAGCCCAGGTATATGTTGTATTTGGCTATTGAGGACGCACGTGTGCTATTGCAAGACATATTTGATCAACAGCTACACAGGTCACACTGATGGTGGCCGTAAAAAAAACTTTAACATTGTCACAAATATGTGCAACACTGTGAACCCACACCAAACAAGAATGACAAATACATTTTGGGAGAACATCCGCACCGTAACACAGCATAAACACAACAGAACAAATACCCAGAATCCCATGCAGCACTAACTCTTCCGGGCTACAATATACACCCCCACTACCAGCATTCAACAAGGTTTTATTTATTTTTATATCTTTTTTTCCAAATAGTTCAAGAAAGACCACTAAAAGTGAGCAATATTTTGCACTGTTATACAATTTAATAAATCAAAAACTGATGACATAGTGCCGTATTTTACTTCTTTATCTCTTTTTTTCCAACCAAGAATGTTTTGCTCTGATTAGGGGGTACTTGAATTAAAACAATTTTCACAGGGGATACATCACTGAAAAAAGGTTGAGAACCACTGATGTAGAGGACGTTAAAGGCAGTGCTGTCACGGCACGCCCTTAATAATGTCAACCGGATGAAAATTTTGACAAATTTGGGGGAATGGTTGCATCAGTTGATTGTCGGGAGGTGCACTGAAATCCGGGAGTCTCCCGGAAAAATCGTGAGGTTTGGCAAGTATGTTGCTAGGGTGGGAAAGCCATTCATAAAAAGGTGAATTCATTAAAAAGTGCATGTTGGAATTATTAAGAAATCGTTTCTTGCGGCTCAGCCTTACCCAATTTCTGCATCCAGTGGCCCCCAGGTAAATTGCGTTTGAGACCCCTGATGTAAAGTGTTACATCTCTATATAATATAAACAAGTATTGTTTGTGCATTAGAAAAAAAACACAAAGCATCAAAAGTTTCCACATTACAAAACAAACAAATGAAACCCTGACCAGCAACTTTAGCATGTGGCACTTATTTTGCGGCAATAACAGTTCGAGGCTAACAATGAACTTAAATACAACAATGTAATGCAAGAATCAGAGGTCCAAAACATGTGTTAAACCTTGGCGAGAATGAGGATTCAGGTGCAGAAGGGGGACAATTGACACAGGCTTTATTTAACAGTTTTCTTTGATATCTCTTTGAACAGTGTTTAAAGCAAAGCGGCTATGGAATCAATGATAACAAAAGACATATAGGCAAAACGCAATAAACAGAAAATCACTCCATAGGGAGGAAAAAGGCAATAGCAAAATTACACGCAAATCTTCTAACAAAAGAACAATGATTAGCTAAAAAAAAAGGTAAATCACTCACGCAGAGGTGACAAGAAACTTTTAACAGAAAGTGCGCTATCAAAATCTGACAAAACTACAAACTAAAGCGCTCCAAGAGGAGGGGAAAAAAAAGAAGGCAAAGCACTGAAATTAGACCCAAAATTCTTGACCAAAAACTTTAACAAACAAAATCACTCTTTCTCAGAGGAAACAAAGAAATCAATAAATAAGGCAAGGCAATACTTAGCAAAACTTGGTTCAAGGCTGTGGCGGCACGTAGCAAGACGATATACTCTGGCACAAGACAAAAGGAAGACCAGACATTTATACACATGAGGGAGGGTGACACAGGTGGGCACAATCAGGCAATCAGGAGAGACATCAGACCAGTGAAACAGGAGGAAGGGCAAGTGACCTGAAACGAGAGGGAGAGTTAACCTTTCAAAATAAAACAGGAAATGACAACATGAAACCAAACAAAACCCAGACAATACTTCACCCAGGTGTGACAACATGTAAACAAACAATGACGACCAATGCCAATAACATCTTTTACATTTTCCTGAAGGAACTCTCCTGAAGGAATCAATAAAGTACTATCTATCCATCTAAAAAAAACACACGTCAAGACTTTATGTGGCTGGGAAGTTCTAATACATTTTTTTTTTAAGCCAAGATATAAAAGGAAAACACCTGTTTCGCGCATGTTTTTTGTCTGACGTGTATCTTTAACTTGGATATTGTAAGGACAGGGACTTAGAATGGATGTCCTTCCATTAGGCAGTGTGTGTGTGTCTTGAACAGTCTGACACCGGGTGGCTTGTGAGTTCTGTCCAGACAATAGTTCCCTACGATAACCCGCCTGAGATCAAGGCGTTGAGCATAATGGTCATTGCGATCTCTTTTGTACTGTTGTCTTACTTTGTGCACAATCAATCAAAGATTATTTACATAGCCCTTAATCACAAATGTCTCAAAGAGCTGCACAAACCACAACTACATCCTCAAATCTGATACCTCTTCAAGGCAAGAAAGAAGTCCACCGTGCCGGACCAGGATAGGATATAAAACTGTGTGTGAGGTTTTCTGCCACACTCTACATTCTATTTTTTTGTCACAGTCATTTGCTTAGTGTTTGGTCAAACCATAGCACCTGAAGTCGATTTTTTTCAAGGTAAGTTTTGCAACCTTCTATCAGCTTACTGCGGAAGGTACTGCATTTCCTGAGTGTGTGAGGCTTGATTGGCAGGGGACACTAATCTGTACACTCAGCCTGCATATAATCACTTTTCAGAGTGCAGCTGAGATAGGCTCCAGCACCTCCCACGACCCCGAGAGAGACAAGCGGTAGAAAATTTTGTTGTTTGAACTGATAAACTTAATTGTATTTTGCAAATAATAATTAATTTAGAATTTAATAGCAGCAACTCATTGCAAAAAGTTGTCACAGGGGCATTTTTACCACTGTGTTACATGGTCTTTCCTTTTAACAACACTCAGTAAACGTTTGGGAACCAAGGAGACCATTTTTTTTAAGCTTTTCAGGTGGAATTCTTTCCCATTCTTGCATGATGAAGAATGTCGTATTTTACGCTTGATAATATGCCACACATTTTCAATGGGAGACAGGTTTGGACTACAGTCTTGTACCCGCACTCTTTTACTACGAAGCCACGCTGTTGTAACGTGCAGAATGTGGCTTGGCATTGTCTTGCTGAAATAAGCAGGGGCGTCAATGAAAAAGACGTTGCTTGGATAACAACATATGTTGCTCCAAAACGTGCATGTACCTTTCAGCATTAGTGGTGCCTTCACAGATGTGTAAGTTACCTATGCCTTGGGCATTAATACACTCCCAAACCATTACAGATGCTGCCTTTTGAACTGTGTGCCTATAACAGTCCAGATGGTTCTTTTCCTCTTTGGTCCGGAGGACACCACGTCCACAGTTTACAAAAACAATTTTAAATGTGGACTCGTCAGACCACAGAAAACTTTTCCACTTTGCATCAGTCCATCTTAGATGAGCTCGGGCCCAGCAAAGCGTTTCTAGGTATTGTTGATAAATAGCTTTGGCTTTGCATGGTAGTTTTAACTTGCAGTTACAGATGTAGCGACAAACTGTAGTTACTGACAGTGGTTTTCTAAAGTGTTCCTGAGCCCGTGTGGTGATATCCTTTACACACTGATGTCACTTTTTGATGCAATACTGCCTGAGGGATCCAAGGTCTCGGGCATGCTACTTACGAGCAGTGATTTCTCCAGATTATCTGATCCTTTTGATGATATTACGGATCGTAGATGGTGAAATCCCTAAATTCCTTGCAATAGCTCGTTGAGAAATGTAGTTCTTAAACTGGTGGTGACCCTCACCCCATCCTTTTTTGTGAAAGACTGAGCATTTCGTGGAAGCTGCTTTTATACCCAATCATGGCACCCACCTGTTCCCAATTAGCCTGTTCACCTGTAATATGTTCCAAATAAGGGTTTGATGATCATTCCTCAACTTTCTCAGTTCTTTTTGCCACTTGTGCTAGCTTTTTTGATACATGTTGCAGGCATCAAATTCCAAATGAGTTAATATTTGCAAAAAACAACAGTTTACCAGTTTGAACGTAAAGTATGTAGTCCTTGCTGTCTATTCAATTGAATATTTGAAAAGGATTTGCAAATCATTGTGTTTTTTTTTTTTTTTTTAGGATTTACACAATGTGCTAACGTCACTGGTTTTGGGGTTTGTACTTCATTAACCGTGTTTTTTTTTGCTTTAATTTTGGTATAATATTTGCGGATGTTATTCTGTTGTCTCCCTGTCTTGTCCCCACTATTTCCACCTCTGTCTTCTTGTTTTTGTTCCTCTAACTTCTCTTGCTGCGGTCCGGCTGCACCAAACATTAAATACATCCATTTAAGCAAGTCGAATACAAATAAGGCAACAAAATAAATATTTCACACTTCTCTTTTGTAAAGTAAATCTGTACAGCAGACATGGGCATTTACTAGGGGTGTAACGGTATACAAAAATGTCGGTTCGGTACGTACCTCGGTTTAGAGGTCACGGTTCGGTTCATTTTCGGTATAGGAAGAAAACAACAAAATGTAAATTTTTTGGTTATTTATTTACCAAATTTGTAAACAATGGCTTGATCCTTTTAACATTTGGAACACTATAATAATTCTGCCCAAGTTAATCCACATTAAACTGCCTCAAGTTGTTGCTTAGATGAAATAAAATGACACAACTTTTCTTCTACATATAAAAAGTGCAACCTTAAACAGTTTCAAGTCAACTCATCATGCTTCATTTATTATAGCATTGGGGAAGCCTGTAGTTGATCTTTTTGTTATGTAAATGTTATATTTGTATCAACATGTGATAGCAGGGACCCTGCCATTCAAAACTACGCTGCTACATTACTAACGATTAATGTAACTATAGCTGAAAAATAGTATAATAGCAATAGGAGAGACTATTCATCCCTGAACACCATGGAGTTCATGTAGGCTTTATGATGCACTTACATTATTATATACACTATCAGACACAGAAACTCTTCATTTAACATAATGTCCTTTTTTGCTGCTTCAACACACCTCAATCAACACTGTCCGTAACACACACAACACACAAGCACACACCGCAAAATTAGCTAACGTTACGCTAAAAGCTAACTAGCCTTCCCCTAAAGCCAGGAATGCGAGTTTGTTTCGAGAAGGTCAACGGGCTCATAGTGATGTTTAGGAAATAGTTGACTTGGAAGTGTTTAGTATAATTTGGGGAGTCCATTGCTCCCCTGCTAAAGACCTATCTGCTCGACGCTGAAGCGCTGACTAGATGCACTCTGAATACGCACTGCTGATTGGCTTGTTACCGCTACGGTTGTAACCAATCAGATGGTTGTGTGGGAGGGACAATGCAGGGTGCTGTGCAGGAGACAGAGGCAGAACGGAGCTTGTTAAGACTTTAGCATATCTACATATCTACCCATATCTACTTCATATGTTTGTGTGGTACTCCTCCGCACCGAACCGGAACCCCCGTACCGAAACGGTTCAATACAAATACACGTACCGTTACACTCCTAGCATCTACATCAACAATATGATTTGCCTGAATGGCTGGACAGGAGCTGTTAAAAAAAAGGGTCACCTGAACACATTCCTTGCTGCATATTTTCACCAAGCTTTGTAGCCATTCAAACATGTCAAGAATGAAAATGTGAGAGCTTTCATGGCACAGGTTTTACAAGAAGCCAGTGTGGAATGATTGAAGCCGCCTGACATACTGTAGGAACCTGTTCTTGAACATCAGCACCCGGCACACCCTAACTCAGGAAAATGCCAGTAGGGCTGACTAAAACAATATTCAACATAGCTCACATACATTAGATGAACATGTGGAAAAGACTGGCTGGAAGCAAACTAAAAGACCACAGAAGGTAGTTTGTGTAAAAAATTACGCATCAACGCCGAAAAGCTGTTTGGAAAACGTGGCAAATTGGGAAATGTGGAAAATTGATAGCCTGAATGTTATGGTTCTGGAAAGTTTTGAACGGGTGGAGGAATGTGGAAAAATGGTATTCAGTTCAATGAAAATTTTAGGCCGGAAATTGTAAAATTGCTGGAAAACATTTTTGGAATGTCAAAGCTACACTGCCAGTGATGTCTTACTGCGATTGAGCTGAAGGTTTGGTTTACTTGACACATGTGGAAGGAGAAAAAATGTTCGAGGTAAAAGGGGATTGTAAAAATAGTCCTTAATTTTAAATTGGAATTATGTTGTGAAAATACAATATTACAAAACACGAGAAATGTTTGTAATGTGCCAATAAATAGCCATCTCAGATAATAACATTTTGATAGCTGATTGATTTGAATCAAGTTAGAAATGTGAAAGTAGTAAAAAAAAGTATCATAGTATTCGGGGTTTAATGAAAGATCAACGAGTGAAGCTCATCTTTAAGCTAATTGTCATTTTTCGAACACTGTAATGTTCACACTCAGATAGGTAGGTTATGCCACTATCATTAATAATATAATTCGGGAAGTTTGGCCCAACTAGCGTTACCATCATGGAAGCGCAAATGTGAAGTTGATCCCGTAGAGCAGGTGTCGGGAACCTTTTTGGCCGAGAGAGCCAAGAAGCTGAATATTTTAAAATGTATATACGTAAGAGCCATATAATATTTTTTCAACACTGAACACAACTAAACGTGTGCACTTTTAAATAAAACCAACATTTCTAGAGTATAATAGGTCTCTTATTCTTTGTAATAAGATTGTTATTCTGAAGTTAACTGTGGAAGGGGCGTGGCCTGCGGGCCTGCAGCGAAGCGGGGTGTTCCCACGATCGGCCTCAAAATCAGTGACAGGTGCGTAGACGGCCCACCTGGGCCTTGTTATCTAATCACCTGCCGCTCTGTTATAAGCAGCAGCCAGGAGGAGAGACAGGGTTGGAGCTGGACCCAGAGCACGAGTGAGAACAAAAGAGAAAAAGACTGTTGCTGGAAAGCAACTGAGAGACTTATTGAAAAACAAAACAATATTGTAACCCTGAAACAGGCTCTCATGTCGGTGCTTGGGGGTCTGAAGAACCCCCAGGGGGGCAAGTCCCACACTAATCAAAAATAAATAAATAACTTCTTACCATTAACGTAACTTCATGGACAGGTGCGGTAGGAAATGGATGGATGGATAAAAAATGCATGAGAATGTTTTATAAAAGTTATTTTTAACACTGTGATTACAAGTGGAATTATTCATGACTTATTGTGTCAAGCAACGTCAGCTCAGATTTATCTGAGAGCCAGATGCAGTCATCAAAAGAGCCACATCTGGCTCGCGAGCCATAGGTTCCCTACCCCTGCCGTAGAGATAGGCTTCATAATCCAACAATTAAATTTAAAAGACAGTTTAGGTTCCATGGCAATTTCAGTCTGAAATTTAAAAAAAAACATTATTTCACTAATATACATTCAACTGAAAGTAGCACATCAATGACATAAAATGAGCAAAAGGTCCACATTCATCTGTCTAAATGTTTGTTTAGAAAAACAACATGATGTTGAAAGTGTTTAACAAATGTGTTAAGTGCATATAAATTATCTTATTTAACAAAATGAATGTACATTAGATGTGATTGCTAGCCAATTGTGAAAATCAGCAACCTTTTTGACACCGCTAATAATTTTATTGGGGTTTGCCGATCTGAAATCGATATTGTATATTGCACCGAAAAAAAAGATATCCTATTTCATCGCCTGCATCTAAAACAGACCCTGGCAAATTAAGGCCCGGGGGCCACATGTGGCCCGATAAGCTTTTCAATCAGGCCCGCCGGACATTCCCAAATATGTTTTTTAGATTTTTAAGATCAAAACTGTAGCCGCCATTATAATGTGCAGTGATGTTTTCAAATTACTGTAAGTCTTGGAATTTACAAAGTATTTCAATGGTTGGGATCTTCAGCTCTCACTGGATGGGTTCGCAGCCGAGTGTGAAGCGGCCGGAATGAGAATCAGCACCTCCAAATCCGAGTCCGTGGTTCTCTCCCGGAAAAGGGTGGAGTGCCATCTCCGGGTTGGGGAGGAGACCCTGCCCCAAGTGGAGGAGTTCAAGTACCTCGGAGTCTTCTTCACGAGTGAGGGAAGAGTGGATCGTGAGATGGACAGGCGGATCGGTGCGGCGTCTTCAGTAATGCGGACGTTGTACCGATCCGTTGTGGTGAAGAAGGAGCTGAGCCGGAAGGCAAGGCTCTCAATTTACCGGTCGATCTACGTTCCCATCCTCACCTATGGTCATGAGCTTTGGGTCATGACCGAAAGGATAAGATCACGGGTACAAGCGGCCCAAATGAGTTTGGGTCTCTCCCTTAGAGATAGGGTGAGAAGCTCTGCCATCCGGGAGGAACTCAAAGTAAAGCCGCTGCTCCTCCACATCGAGAGGAGCCAGATGAGGTGGTTCGGGCATCTGGTCAGGATGCCACCCGAACGCCTCCCGAGGGAGGTGTTTAGGGCACGTCCAACCGGTAGGAGGCCACGGGGAAGACCCAGGACACGTTGGGAAGACTATGTCTCCCGGCTGGCCTGGGAACGCCTCGGGATCCCCCGGGAAGAGCTAGGCGAAGTGGCTGGGGAGAGGGAAGTCTGGGCTTCCCTGCTTAGGCTGCTGCCCCCACGACCCGACCTCGGATAAGCGGAAGAAGATGGATGGATGGATGGATGGATTCAATGGTTGGAATCTGCGCTTTTGGATGATATACTAGTTACTATGGTAATCTAAGTCACAGCAGCTCCGAGGAGGCACCGAACAAAGTGGGTGGGGTGCGTTTCCAGGACGGCCAGCCTGAAATGCGGGTGTCAGGGACAAACGTGGGAGGACACTTTTACAACAAAGTTCTAAAGCTTAGTGGTGTATCAGATAGTAGGTGGTTTTTTTTCTATTATTTTACCCTTCGCGTTCATAATTTGCTGTGTTTGAAGCATTTTTGTTGCGTTTTGCTAGATTGTAAAATATGTCAATCGAGAGGGGGTGTGACGTTTAATATGTTGTCAATATTAAGTGTTTTATCGTTCATAGTTAATATTGTAAATCACACATTCTGGGTGTCTCATTCAGTTAAAAAAAAATAAAATTCCGTTCTGTTTTTTAAGGCGGTCTGTCATAAAGTTTTTAGCATTCAATCAGACATTTTTTTCTCTAAATTTGACCCTCCCAGTCAAAATAATTGCCCAGGTCTGCTCTAAAATTTCCAATTCCGGCAGTCTCCTCTTTTGTTGGTTCCATCATAGCACTGGTGCCAAAATAAACGGTAGTAATCTGACTGGAGAAATAAGAAGCTATCAGTGACTCACTTGGGTGCTAAATAAATGATGACTCAGCCATCTGGAATGGTCGCTTCGCGCTGATATTGTGCAAGTAACATAGTGTGACGCTCCTTTTAAATGTTATTTTTTACCTTACCGCACCAACAGCAGCCCTCATAATGTCGCAACCGTGTAGGCAATTGTCCCCCTACAACCGCAAGTCATGTATCATGTGGCGCCTGGGCTCAGAAGGTAGAGCTGCCGTGCCGAGAACGCCAGGATTCCTGAAAGGGACTAGCGCAGACATGGGCAAACTACGGCCCGTTTTAATCCGGCCCGCGGAACTTGTCCAAATAATTGAAAAAATAAACGTATCAATGTTAAGGCTTCTACTTCCCGTATGCGTTTTCAGCGCTTGATTATCATTAAGGAGGAGACACCCATTAAATTCTATTATTAAATCACATTTCATATTATCGTCGGTAAACCTCGTTCGTTTCACCATATCCCTGTAATACCGCGTTTCCCGACTACATGGTGCTCATTGACCTTTTTGGCCTTTGGGATATTACTCCCTTCTTCTCTTTAGCTTTGTCCTGTAAGCCCCTCTGTAAAATTTAGCTTACCAAAGCAAAGAAAAGTGGACAGGGAGTGCAGAGTGGACAACAAAATACTTTTTTACTGAAGTCCGATCAAAGGCTGTGTGTCTGATATGCCAAGAAACCGTCACGGTTTACATAGAGTACAATTTCAGCCGCCACTTTGCTACCAAGCATGCTAACTTTTTTTGGCTCGACCTACCTCTGTGAACAAACATTCAGCGTCATGAACATCAACAAATCCCGTCACGGATCCAGGTTAACTGACCATCATCTCGGAGCTATCCTGAGAATTTCCACAACCAAACTCACTCTACACTTTGATGCATTGAACACAAAGGGAGATCAACAACATTGTTCCCACTGAAACTGTGAGTTTCTCTGCTGTTATTCTGTGATAATCCAAAGTAAATTTTGTGAATTTTTCTACTGTGTTTATTCTTAATCAAATGAAATTAATGCATTTGAAAAAAAAAACAGTACAATGAGCTTTGCAGTCTACTCATGATATGTTACATGTTTGTAGGCCAAATCCTCTCACGTAATGGTTTTTACATGTAATTTATATAATTTCACACAAACACTCTATCCATCTGTTCCTGTTCTGGGCCCCCTGTCAAATCTTAGAACCCAATGTGGCCCTCCTAAAAAAAAGTTTGCCCACCCCTGGACTAGCGGTAGGAAATGGATGGACGGATTTTTTTAAT